>NC_141602.1:55172962-55182962 GCF_047967505.1 Dipteris shenzhenensis | reverse complement strand
CCCACCCCCCTTCGCGGCCCCCCAGCCCCGCCCCTTTCCCCGCCCCCTCCCCCCTTCCCCCTCTCAGCCCTCCCCCCCCCCTTTCCCCGCCCCCTCTCCCCCCCCTCCCCCCTTCCCCTAGGCTGGCGGTTGCTAGCCCCCCCCCCTCTCAGCCCTCCCCCCCCCCTCTTCCCCACCCCCCCTTCGCGGCCCCCCACCCTCTCAGCCCTCCCCCCCCCTCTTCCCCACCCCCCCTTCTCCCACCCCCTTCACCCCTCCCACCCCCTTCCCCCTCGCCCCCCTTCACCCCCACCCACCACCCTCCCCGCCCCCGAGCTAGCGGTCACAGCCGCCAGCCCCCCCGCCCCCCCTCTCAGCCCTTCCCCCAACCCCCCCGCCCCCCCTTCCCCCTCTCAGCCCTCCCCCCCCCTTTCCCCGCCCCCTCTCCCCCCGAGCTGGCGGCCGCGGCTGCCAGCCCCCCCCCTCTCAGCCTTCCCCCCCCCCCTTCCCCACCCCCCCTTCGCGGCCCCCCAACGCCCCCTCCCCTCTCAACCCTCCCCCCCTCTTCCCCACCCCCGCTTCCCCCCCCCCTTCCCTTGGGCTGGCGGCCGCCAGCCCCTCCCACCCCCTTCCCCCTTGCCCCCCTTCACCCCCACCCCCCCCCTCCCCGCCCTCGAGTTGGCGACCGCGGCCGCCAGCCTCCCAGTCCCCCCCGCCCCCCCTCTCAGCCCTTCCCCTAGCCCCCCCCCCTTTTCCCCACCCCTCCTCCCCCCCCCCCCTTCCCCCGGGCTGGCCCGCCAGCCAGCCCCTCCCACCCCCTTCCCTCTCCCCCCCCTTCCCCCCCTTCCCCACTCCCCCCTTCCCCCCCCTCCCCGCCGCCAGCCCCCCCTTCCCCCCCACCAGTCCCCCCCCCCTCCTCCCCTTCCGCCAGCCCCCCCTCCCCTCCCCCCTTCCCCCCTCCAAGTCTCCCCCTTCCCCCCCCCCGCCCCCCTTCCCTCCTCCTTTCCCCCCTCTACTCAGCCCCAACCTCTCCCTCCCTTCCTCCTCCCTTCCTCCTCCCTTCCCTCCAGCCCCTCCATCCTCCTCTTCTCCTCCCCTCAACCTTTCTCTCTCTAGTTCCTCTCTCTTCAAAATTTAAAAAAAAATCTAGAAAAAGAATTAATCAAAAAAATTTGCAAGTACCTGGAAAAAGTTTGTAAGTTTTCTCTTTCTTGCTTTCTTGCTCTTCCTTCCTTGCTCTCTTGATCGTCCTTGCTTTCTTGCTTCAATGAATGAAATGAGGGGAGAATGAATGAAGAAGGAAGACTATATATAAGAAAAATTAGGTTTTCCTCCTCCTCTCCTATTGGCTTTCCATTCCTCCCCTCTCTCCTATTGGCTTTTCATTTATCCCCTCTCCCATTGGCTCCCATTACTCCCCCTCTCCCATTGGGACCCCATCCCTCATCCCAATCTTCCATTAGCCCTCCCCCCATCCATCCATTTCTTCTTCCTCCCCATTGCCACCACTCCCATCCCACATTTCCACCACGTCCCATACTCCTCCCATTTCCCAAAATCCCATATTTCCCCATCTCACCCTCCTCTTTTTCATCCCCTATTAACTCCCTCACTCATTTCACTCCCTTATTATCCTACTCCCCTCTTACCTTCCCCTCTCCCATTCCATTCTTCCCTCCCCACTCTCACTTCCACTTCCCATTACTCACTTGCCATTTGAAAACTATTAATATATTATTATACTATTTTTTATACTTATTATCATACACCCTTATTACTTCCCTCTCCCATTCCGCTCCTCCCTCCTCACTCCCACTTCCACTTCCCATTACTCACTTGCTATACACATTTGCAAACTATTAATATATTATTATATGATTTTTTATACTATTTGCAAACTTACATGTGGGCAAAATCACAAGTGTCAAAGCGATCCTATTGTGGTCATACAACAACTGTGCTTTTATTCAAGGGCATATTTATCCTCATCAACAAGCTTATTTACTCAAGGTATGAAGTGCATAATTTGTGCACTAGGTGTTTACTTTGTATCAAAATTGTTTGCCACACACACACACATATACACATACCAAGAATTTTCTAATATTATCGCATCTACATTTCTCCGATGGGCACAAAACTTTGTACACGCCTCAACCTAGGTCTTATTGACTTGCATACAAAGTGGTGCACCCATCCCATAAGTACTTGTTCAGATAACACACCTCCAAACGTATTTTATGACGATTGTGCATAACACTAGGAACAAAATGGTGTATCATGTGAGATCGGACTATGCAAAGCATATCCAATGGACACAAGACTTTGCACGTTCCTCAACCTAGGCAGTATTGACTTGTGTGCAAAGTGGCATCCCCATCCCCGATAGGTACTTGTTTGAAAAATACACCTACGATCGTGTTTTTTGACCGTTGTACATGACACCAAGGCCAAAAACAGTATTTAATACTCAATCTACCATGTAAAGCATATCCGATGGG
Organism: Dipteris shenzhenensis; assembly: GCF_047967505.1. Classification (NCBI taxonomy): domain Eukaryota; kingdom Viridiplantae; phylum Streptophyta; class Polypodiopsida; order Gleicheniales; family Dipteridaceae; genus Dipteris; species Dipteris shenzhenensis. Next base: position 55,180,482 of record NC_141602.1, on the reverse strand, counting down.
CACATTAATTTGCACGTGCCTCAAAATCAGTGGTATGGTATTCCATGCAAAATGGAATGCCCATTCAATAAGTACTTTTTAGATTATCACACCTAGGACCATGTTTTTTATTGGTTGTTGTCCATGACACTAAGGCAAAAACGCTGATTTATGCTTAATTGACAATGCAACGCATATGTGATCATCACACTACTTTGCACACATCTCAACCTAGGTATGATTGACTTACATGCAAAGTGGAGTGCCCATCCCATAAGTACTTAGTCGAATAACACATCTAGGACCGCGTTTTTTGACGATTGTGCATGACACTAAGGCCAAAACAATGTTTAATGCTTGCTCGACAATGCAAAGCATATCCGATGGGCACAATACTTTGCACACACCTTCAACTAGGTGGAATCAACTTACATGAAAAGTGGCATGCCCATCCCATAAGTGCTTGATCGGATAACATACCTAGCAACGTGTTTTTTTACGGATGTGCATGACACTAGAGCGAAAATAGTATTTAATGCTCGATCTACCATGCAAAGGACATCCAATGGGCACAAAACTTTTCGTACGCCTCAACCTAGGTGCTATTAAAATGTTTTCAAAGAGGCACACCCATCCGATAAGTACTTGGTCAGATAACACACCTAAGGGCGTGTTTTTTTGCAGATGTGCATATCACTCGGGAAAAAATGGTGTATAATGCGTGATCGACCATGCAAAGCATATCCGATGGTGACAATACTTTGCACACACCTCAACGTAGTTGAAACGGACTTACATGCAAAGTGGCGTGCCCATCCCATAAGTACTTAGTCGAATAACACATCTAGGACTGCGTTTTTTGACGATTGTGCATGACACTAAGGCCAAAATAGCGTTTAATGCTTGTTCGACAATGCAAAGCATATACAATGGGCACAATACTTTGCACACACCTTCAACTAGGTGGAATCGACTTACATGCAAAGTGGCACGCCCATCCCAAAAGTGCTTGATCAGATAACATACCTAGTAGCGTGTTTTTTTACGGATGTGCATGGCACTAGAGCAAAAATAGTATTTAATGATCGATCTACCATGCAAAGGATATCCGATGGGCACAAAACTTTTTCATATGCCTCAACCTAGGTGGTATTGAAATGTTCTCAAAGAGGCACACCCATCCGATAAGTACTTGGTCAGATAACACACCTAAGGGCGTGTTTTTTTGCGGATGTGCATATCACTCGGGAAAAAATGGTGTATAATGCGTGATTGACCATGCAAAGCATATCTGATGGTGACAATACTTTGTAATCACCTCAACGTAGTTGAAACGGACTTGCGTACAAAGTGGAGCCCCCATCCGATAAGTACTTGTTTGAATAACACACCTAGGACCGTGTTTTTTCATGGTTATGCATGACACAAAGGCAAAAACGGTGTTTTATGCTTGATCGACAATGCAAAGCATATTTGATGGGCACAATACTTTGCACACACCTTCAACTAGGTGGAATCGACTTATAGGCAAAGTGACATGCCCATCCCATAAGTGCTTGATCAGATAACATACCTAGCAGCGTGTTTTTTTACGGATGTGCATGACACTAGAGCAAAAATAGTATTTAATGCTCGATCGACCATGCAAAGGATATCCGATGGGCACAACACTTTTCGTACACCCCAACCTAGGTGGTATTAAAATGTTGTCAATGAGGCACACCCATCCGATAAGTACTTGGTCAGATAACACACCTAATGGCGTGTTTTTTTGTGGATGTCCATATCACTAGGAAAAAAATGGAGTATAATGCGTGATCGACCATGCAAATCATATCCGATGGTGATAATACTTTGCACGCACCTCAACTTAGTTGAAACGGAATTGCATGCAAAGTGGAGCCCCCATCCGATAAGTACTTATTTGAATAACACACCTACGGCCGTGTTTTTTGACGGTTGTACGTGACACCAAGGCCAAAAACGGTGTATAATGCATGATCGACCATGCAAATCATATCCGATGGTGACAATACTTTGCACGCACCTCAACGTAGTTGAAACGGACTTGCGTGCAAAGTGGAGCCCCCATCCGATAAGTACTTGTTTGAATAACACACTTAGGACATTGTTTTTTCATGGTTGTGCATGACACTAAGGCAAAAACGGTGTTTTATGCTTGATCGACAATGAAAAGCATATCTGATGGGCACAATACTTTGTACACACCTTCAGCTAGGTGGAATTGACTTACACACAAAGTGGCACGCCCATCCCATAAGTGCTTGATTGGATAACATACCTAGCAGCGTGTTTTTTTACGGATGTGCATGACACTACAGCAAAAATAGTATTTAATGCTCGATCGACCATGCAAAGGATATCCGATGGGCATAAAACTTTTTGTACACCTCAACCTAGGTGGTATTGAAATGTTCTCAATCAGGCATACCCATCCGATAAGTCCTTGGTCATATAACACACCTAATGGCGTGTTTTTTTGCGGATGTGCATATCATTAGGGAAAAAATCGTGTATAATGCATGATCGACCATGCAAAGCATATCCGATGGTGACAATACTTTGCACGCATCTCAACCTAGTTGAAACGGACTTGCGTGCAAACTGGAGCCCCTATCCGATAAGTACTTGTTTGAATAACACACCTAGGACCGTGTTTTTTCATGGTTGTGCATGACACTAAGGCAAAAACGGTGTTTTATGCTTGATCGACAATGCAAAGCATATCCAATGGGCACAATACTTTGCACACACCTTCAACTGGGTGGAATTGACTTACATGCAAAGTGGCATGCCCATCCCATAAGTGCTTGATCGGATAACATACCTAGCAGCGTGTTTTTTTACAGATGTGCATGACACTAGAGCAAAAATAGTATTTAATGCTCGATCGACCATGCAAAGGATATCCGATGGGCACAACACTTTTTGTACACCTCAACCTAGGTGGTATTGAAATGTTCTCAAAGAGGCACACCCATCCAATAAGTACTTGGTCAGATAACACACCTAAGGGCATCTTTTTTTGCGGATGTGCATATCACTAGGGAAAAAATGGTGTATAATGTGTGATCGACCATGCAAAGCATATCCGATGGTGACAATACTTTGCACACACTTCAACGTGGTTGAAAAGGACTTGCGTGCAAAGTGGAGCCCCCATCCGATAAGTACTAGTTTGAATAACACACCTAGGACCGTGTTTTTTTATGGTTGTGCATGACACTAAGTCAAAAACGGTGTTTTATGCTTGATCGACAATGCAAAGCATATCCGATGGGCACAATACTTTGCACACACCTTCAACTAGGTGGAATCAACTTACATGCAAAGTGGTATGCCCATCCCATAAGTGCTTGATCGGATAACATACCTAGCAGCGTGTTTTTTTACGAATGTGCATGATACTAGAGCAAAAATAGTATTTAATGCTCGATCGACCATGCAAAGGATATCCGATGGGCACAACACTTTTGGTACACCTCAAACTAGGTGGTATTGAAATGTTCTCAAAGAGGCACATGCATCCGATAAGTACTTGGTCAGATAACACACCTAAGGGGGTGTTTTTTTGCGGATGTGCATATCACTAGGGAAAAAATGGTGTATAATGCGTGATCGACCATGCAAAGCATATCCGATGGTGACAATACTTTGCACGCCCTTCAATGTAGTTGAAACGGACTTGCGTGCAAAGTGGAGCCCCCATCTGATAAGTACTAGTTTGAATAACACACCTAGGACCGTGTTTTTTCATGGTTGTGCGTGACACTAAGGCAAAAACGGTGTTTTATGCTTGATCGACAATGCAAAGCATATCCGATGGGCACAATACTTTGCACACACCTTTAACTAGGTGGAATAGACTTACATGCAAAGTGGCACACCCATCCCATAAGTGCTTGATTGGATAACATACCTACTAGCGTGTTTTTTTAAAAATGTGCATGACACTAGAGCAAAAATAGTATATTTAATGCTCGATAGACCATGCAAAGGATATCCCATGGGCACAACACTTTTTGTACACCTCAACCTAGGTGGTATTGAAATGTTCTCAAAGAGGCATACCCATCCGATAAGTACTTGGTCAAATAACACACCCAAGGGCGTGTTTTTTTGCGGATGTGATCTTGAAGAGTCTCAAGTGGAATTCAATGCAATAATATCATCTCTCTCTCTGTCTCTCTATCTCTCTCTCTCTTTGTCAAAGACATGATGTGCATCCTCCATGCTCCCACATTTTTTTTATACATACCCAATAAGATGGTTCCAACAAATACATATGACCCACACTACATAGGAGTGCATAGCTCTTCTTTTCTAAAAGAACCCTATTTCCACATAGGCTCTTCCATCCACTCGATCCCATTCTTGCAGTGCTACCAAGAAATTGTAAGAATCATTTGGTTGAAACACTTTTCAATGCATTAGTGCATATATTTCCAAACCCAACATACCCTCTTCTTGCTCAGCACATCCCAAGATCATGGTAGTCCATGAAACCACGATAATTAGACAATTGATTAATGACATTGCATTTCTTCCATGAAAATCTATGTGCAAGGATGCAATCAATGCGGTAACCTTATCATACTTATCAAAGACATGCTGTGCATCCTCCATCATCCCTCATTTCACATATGCATCCATCAACGTTGCATGTACAAAGTCATTTGACTCAAATCTATGCTTCATTTTGTAGATGGCTCTACCTATCTCTGAAGACCCTCCCTCCTCCTATTTCCTAACCTCTAAATCCCTCCACGTGGTAGGTTTAAGATTAGTCTCCTCAAGATATAGTAAGAAATCTCAATAGTTGAATGTTTTTTAGAAGATTTTCAAATTGGATCGCAGTTAAGTCTTTAGTTGAAAAAATGTTTTTCATAGTATTGCATTCATCTCTCTCTCTCCATCCCCAAGACCTCCAAAAACAAATTTGAAAAAATACTATTTAAAAAGCATTATTCAAAAAAAATATTACGAATGTTGTAAATTCAAGATGATTAGGGCTCGTCTATTTTGTTTCAAGGTTTGGCATTGCCATAGTTCCCTTCTCTTATTCTTCTTCTTTAATTTTTGACATTATTTTAAAGACAATTTATAGTGAATATTATGAACTCTTTCTAGAAGGTGATTAGGGTCTCCTCTTCCATTGCAAGACTTTGCATTTCTATAGCTCCCTTCTCTTCTCCTTCTTTGTTACCTTACACCATCATCATCGCCGTAGGTTCCTCTTCCTTTGATGTTTCTTCCATGGTGCTCAGATTGCCACTCGATTGCCACGTGTCTTCTTCTACTCTCACTATGCACCCGAGCCTCCAAAGTCATCCTATGGACCTCCCCAAACCTCTCTCCTCCTATTTCCCAACCTCTAAATTCCTCCACGTGGTAGGTTTTGGATTAGTCTCCTCCTTAAGATATAGTAAGAAATCTCAATAGTTGAATGTTTTTAAGAAAATTTTCAAATTGGATCTCGGTTAAGCCTTTAGTTGGAAAAACGTTTTTTCGTAGTATTGCATACATCTCTCTCTCTCTCTCTCTCTCCAAATTTCAAAATATAGTATTTAAAAAGCATTATTCATAGAAAAGAAATATTCTCTTCTTTCTAAAAGTTGATTAGGTGCCATCTATTTTGTTTCAAGGTTTGGCATTGCCATAGCTCCCTTCCGATTATTCTTCTTCCTTACCTTTGCGACATTATTTTAAAGACAATATATAGTGAATATAATGAACCCTTTCTAGAAGGTGATTAGGGGTTGCCTCTTTCATTGTAAGACTTTATGTTGCCATAGATCCCCTCTTCTCCTTCTTTCTTACCTTATAATATCATCATTGCCATAGGTCTCTCCCTTTGACGTTTGTAGATCCCATCTACATATCCATTCCTATATGTGTAAATCTCCATCGCCATCACTCTGCATCACACCCTACAATTGCCATTCCTATAGCTCCTCCCCCTACACCTTGCAGATGTCATTATCTATCACCCTAACTCCATTGCCATAGCATTAGGTGTATTCAATAGTCCCATAACTTCCTTTGTTTTGTTGAAGATCGCATGGTTGGTGCGAGCTAGGTCAACCTCCTGGAAGATCGTTACTCTATAATGAGAGACACACCCATTTGATCATTAGATTGCGTCCTCTCCTTGGACTACACTCCGCCAATCATAATTGGAAGAATGATGAAGCTTGATCATGACTACCCAATCATAAATGGCAAGCCATTCTGAATATTTTTGAATCACAACAAATGTAAACATAGCACAACTTTCTTTGGAAGGAGGTCCCAACACAACCAAGAAGTCGAACATGCCTTCGAATGGCCAACAACAGAAGGGGATTGCCTACATAGAAAAAGGATACTCCCAATTCAAATCCAGCATATCAAATTTATATTGTGCTACTATACTAATGCTTGATTGGATGGAGGCTGGTAAGGTCTCTTGTAGAGAAGGACATGCAACAAAGCGAGAGTCATAGGTACTCTCATGAAGGAAGCTTTGAAAAAGAATTCACATAAACATTCTATTAAGTAGCAAATTCACAAAGGTTTCAAAACAACCACATGCAACCTTCGCCATGTACTACACAACATCAACACTATTTAAACCAATTAATTCTCTTCAAACACTTTGGTCATGGAGAATAATGCAGCAAAGCTATGACGGGTATTCTCTTGCAAGAAAGCGTGATCTCCTTTCTGTGCACGTAGTGCCTTGAACAAATGCAAAATTGAACGAAAGGCCAATAATATCTACATAAAGCTTCTCGTTCTAGTTTGGCAACTCTCTATTGTTGATAAGAGAAATGAACGTTATGGTGTCCTTTTGAGCATCGAGTTTGATCAAAATGACCTTGACACCTCTGATATAGTCAAGCTTGAGATTCTGCTTATGCTTCCATGCTATTGCCTTGGCACTCTTGCTAGTGATCGCGCTGCCCTTGGACTTGGACTTGGCCTTAACCTTGTTGGCGTAGCCCCTGACCCTAACATTGGCCCTAGCCATTGCCCTCCTTGATTGGTTATTGAGGCTCACCTTATGGAGCTTGCTCTTCTCGCTCAGGTGTAGTTCTTTGCTCAAATTGTTCCCTTCATTGTTGGTCATCTCAGACTCTCCATCCGACTCCTGCATCTATGTCAATCCCATTACTCACCACTACAAATGCATGAATGCATATGTCGTGTAGAATCGTTGCATAGAAGTTCATTGGTCTTTTTGGAGTACCTTGAAATGTTTCCTCTCCTCTCCGATGGAGCATTCAAGCAAGGCTGTAATCTATGGATGTTCTCTTTACACATAGCATCTATTGTCGTGGCATAGACGTCCCTGATTACTGGAGAAAACTATCTCATTGCTGGCCCATTTGATGGATGATGACACGAAGAGTGTGTTCCACCATCGCTACTATTTCATCTCCCTCAAGCTCATGCATGAACCAATTATCCTCTACTTACGTAAGAATATACTCTGTGCAAGAATTGTATATGAGTAGATTTGTAAGCAAGTGGCTTCT
>NC_141602.1:50321784-50464284 GCF_047967505.1 Dipteris shenzhenensis | reverse complement strand
CAAGACCCCCATTTTGCTGCATGTATGTAAGTATGTATATATGTATGTATATACATACATATATATCTATATGTGTATATATATATGTGTGTGTGTGTGTGTGTGTGTGTGTGTTTGTGTGTATACACACACACATGTATGTATGTATGTATGTATGTATATATATATATATATATATATATGCATACATACATATGTATATATTGATGCATATATTGATGCATATCTTGATGCATATCTTGATGTATATATTTATGCATACAGTTTTAATTGATGGAGAAAATAGGCATGAAAACCATCTAAATTGGCTCTTGCCGTTCGATTTGATATAGGACATGATCCCATTGGGATTTTTAAGTCCAAAGATACGGGGTCCTACTTTTAGGGCCTGAATTCCTAAAATAGGTAGCTTGTCAATGTGCTACCTATTTCATGCATTTAGGCCTCAAAAGTAGGACCTCATTTGGTCCTACATGGGGTCCTACTTTTGAGGCCTAAATGTATGAAATAGGCAGCGCATTGATGCGCTGCCTATTTCAGGCATTCAAGCCCTAAAAGTAAGACCCCTTATCTTTGGAATTACAAATCCAAATGGGGTCATGTCATACATCAAATCAAATGGCAAGAGCCAATTTAGATGTTTTCATGCCTATTTTATCGATTTAATAAAGCTATATGCATCAAATAATGTTGTTTATCAATTTTTGGCATACACCCCCAAAATCAAGACCCCCATTGGAAAGAAAGGTAAGGAACACAAGTGCTTGTTCTTATGTTCAGGAGACATTAAAAGAGAGGCCTGGTAGCCCAAAAATGGCAGCGCATCAATGCGCTATCATTTTTGGGTTGCCAGGTCTCTTTTTATTGTCTCACAAGCATACATATGGAGGTTATTATACAATATAACTAAGAAGTAGTATTGAAGTAGTTCTACAATTTGGATGCATTAAGAGCATTCATATAGCAAGTTAGAATATAATAATTGAATACATTTTTTTTTCAATACATATTGCTAGTGAGGCTACCAAAAAGAGGCTCTACCCCTCATGATGTCTCGGGATACAGAATATGAGATTGCTTGATGCTTGGATTGCAGCTGGAAACGTTGCAGGGGCAAAGCCACTATATGCCTCAAGTGTTGGAAATTGATGTATGGCTCAAGTGCTAGAATGTGCAAATCATGGCCAAAATCAAGACCCCTTAGAGATTCCATGAGGGCTATCCTTTTACTACTACACACATCACCTTTAGTCGAGGGCAGAACCATTCGTCATCACAGGCAGCAAGTTCATGGGACCCCATTCCATGATCCAAGGCATTATTCAAAGACAAAGTATTTCTGACCATTCCCAAATTGAGTTTGCCAATTCCTAATCTGATTGATTTCATTTACTGGACTTGCAATGCTTGCAAAGCCCTTGCTTAAGCTTGAATGAGCCTCTTGATTTTGGGGGTATGATGGTCAAAAATGGCTTAACACGCCCAAAATCAAGAGGCTCATTCAAGCTTAAGCAAGGGATTTGCAGGTCTTGTTTTTGGGTGGCAAAAGCATGAAAAATGATAGCGCATTAAGGTGTTGCCATTCTTATGCTTCCCCCCTCCAAAAACAAGACCCCCAAGCTATTCATTGGAGACACCAAAATGAGGAGAAGGATGACATGAGGAGTAGAGGAGCTGGCCAATGAGGGGAGGGACAGCCTTGGAATTGCCAGTAACAAGCATGATGCAAGGAGGTGAGAAGGCAAAGAAGCAAGGAGGTGAGGAGGTGAGGAAGCAAGGAGGCGAGGAGGCAAGAGGCAGTCTTGAAGGGCAACAAGAGGGTGGAAGTGGCCAAAAGAGTAAGCAGGAAAGGGAGGGATGGAGATTGCTTGTAGGAAATGCTTGGATTAATGCTACAAATGCCTTTTTTTTTGGTGTGTTTTGCAGCATGAAATTTTTATGGCATTTTTCTTTTAAAAAATACAACATTGTTGTGATTAATTGCGCTACAAACAACTCAAGCGGTAAAGCACCATGGATTAGTACAACAATATACATCACAAATGGATGCATACACTCATATACATCACCGATGGATGCATACACTTATACTCACATCAATTTCCAATATTGTATTAGATGGACCCTTAGCATATATGTGTGCATAGAAGACCATTTCCTACATTGATCCCTGATTTCATAGTTGAATTATTCCCTTTCTCACATTCTAACATGTGAAGATTTAATGTACGTGCATTATGGGCACATCATATTGCAGTTTATGACTAGCTTTTTTTATGAATGCATGATACTTATATATGGTCAAGGAAGGTATATTATCATTTTTGAATGACAAGATTACTCTATGCTCCATTTTATCCTATATTAGAAACTATGATCACTAGATATTACATAAATGTATTGTTCCATTATATCCTATACTAAAAACTATTTTGACCCAAATACATAATGCCAATTGAGGTTAGTACTCATGACAAGTGATGAAAACAATCTAATGGTATGAATGAGATCTTATAAATTTTGGATATATAATATGGGTACTATGTTGATTGAGCTATTTTTCTAAGGGAATATTTTCAACTTAATTACTAAATACATACTTACAATGGTGACCTGATTCCCATCTATATGTATAATCAAGTTTTACTTTGTGTTAAAAAAAAAGCTTTTGCATAAGGTTAAAATTCGAATAGTATTTATATTTGTTTAAGACTACCCATTGAGCTGGCTCCTATCCTTATATTGAACATGATAATGTTCATAAAGATTTTATGAATACAAATAGATAGCATTGGCTCTCTTTTTAGTGGTTGGGAATGAACCCTAAAAGTACCCTAAAATGACTATGTATTCCCTTATTTGTAGCATGGAAGTGATCATGGTAGAGTGGCATAATCCCTATTTTGCTTTTTTCATAGGTTTTTTTGCTACTCATGGTTGGCGGATACACCACGGCATAGATCCAAATAGATATTTGGTTTTTTGCTTCAACTTGCTTGACTAGACTTTCCTTGATGATTGTTTGATTGTGCATCATGAGTAGTCACTGGCTTAATTGATGCATTAAGTGCAATGTTTTCCTTAAAGTTTTTCATACTACAGGATACGAGTTTGCTTATAGGGGTGGAAATAGAAGCTTGTTAATGCCTGGTGCATATTTTTCGTTAGATGCAGCAGGATACTAGTTACAGAGTGTCGGCCAATTATTTCACTTGAATCATGCTCCTCTTATGCTTGAGTTTATGGTCACGTATTGAGTTTAACATAATAGTCTACAGGATACTGGATGAGCACTCAACATAGTGGTTAGATGCATTCATTTCTAGTTCCGATAGAACTATCATTCAGACATTGGTCATAATAGAAGTATGGAGGGCTAAAATCCTTTTTTGGCTCCCTAAGTTTTTTAAAGCATGGTATTGTCCAGATTACATAGGTATTTTCACTAAGCAAAATTAATCCTTATGATGAAAATGTGTTTTTTTTCTTTTGACATAGTTAGTTCTGTTTCCATGTTTTTGGATCGAATGTATGGATGATCTTCTGCAAGCATAAAAGACATGATATGTATATGTAGCACATGATCATGTTTACATATTTTCAGTCATATATTCTACCTTGTGATCTATCATTATCTTGCTGTGTGGATGTTCAATCTGAGTAGTGTTTGCTTTTTTTATCGCAAATTTTATGTATTCTTATGTCTCTACCTCTCCACGATGACTCAAATTAATAGTATGGGGATGAAAGAGAAGTTAATTGTGAGTTTCAGGCATGCCTTCATTGTTGGAATATGTTTAATTTGCTTATGATCACATCAATTGTTCCAATGATATTGAGGGGAATAAGATGCTGGATGAGGTTCTCGCTCGCTTGAAATCTATTTAATCTTGCTCGCTTATTTGGGGCTGCTCGCTTTTCTCCGCTCACTTTTTGGTAATCCTCGGCTCAATTTAAAGGCATTCTCTTTTCCGAGTGCAATTCCATTGGGTGTCCAGATGCAATCACACTGCACCCCAGCTGCACTCTCTTTGAGTGGTTTCCAGATGGCATTCACAAAGATTTTAAGGCTCCAAAATAAAATCAGCAAAGTACCCAACCAAAGAATGACTCATGTAGCACTGCCTGGGGACCTGTGAGCCAAGAAAGAGGCGGCACACGAGGCCAACCAATAGCTTATGGCAAAAAGAAATTGGGGCAGCAAAATCACAACTCACCAAGCCCTGCAAACTCGAACCAAGTCCTCAATCGCCAAGAGGACATAGTAGCCAATACCCAATTGCATTCTCAGCCAAAGAGGAGTGCAAAGGCATGAAGAAAGAGCATTTACAAGAGCCGACCAGCAAGAATTCCATTGAAATATGCGAAAAGAAGCACTTCTGTCGTGGGAGTTCTTGGGCTCAAAAGAAGCGTGCTTTAGAGAGGAATGCATTGAGAAGGTTTTGGAGAAGTTTCATTGTCGGAAAGTCCTCCAAAACTGAGAAAAACCAGTCAACCAGCGCGTGGGACCACTCGAAATTCAATAGAAAGCTGTAGCTTTGCAAGAGGAGAGGCCCAGGAGACAGTAGAAGCAAAAAGATCCATAAAAAGCCACTTTTGCAAATTCGACCAGCGAAAGAAGTGCTCAGCTCTGCCCATTCTACCAAACGCACGGAGGGAAAAGCATATCACTGCGAAGGGGAGGCAGAGGGGAAGCCATCGGGCCAAACGGAAGTCGAGGAATCCAAACGGGTGAGGAGTTATGAAGAAAAACGGAATTCAGCTGAAGGAGGCTGAAAAACCAGTCCAAAATCTCAACAAAGGGAGAAGATGAGAGAGAAAACCACACGTGTGAAGTTTAGAAGGCCCAAGAAGGTCCAATAATGGCAAACAAGCATGTAGAAGGCACTAGAGCCACCTGGAACTCTAGGGGGCCTCTAGGGGGCCACTGAAGGTACATGGCCCTCTAGGGGGCCCATTAAAAATGCCACATCATCATTTTCCAACAACCACTCTTTTAATTCCTTGGAATGCCTTTGGGCCTAGGGATTAATTACGCTTATGTGCTAGGCACCATGCCGCGTTTAATTACACATTATTAAGCCCACGCTTGGACTTTAGCCCACACTTGGACTTTTAAAACCAAAGTTGTCACGGTCTTGTAGACATTAAAGTACTTAGAATTTCACGTCCCCGTGACATAACAGTAAGTGTATAAAACAAGATCAACATGCAAGCAGCAGCTTTACCTACTATGATTTCACCCTCATTGTATTTGCGCACCACATTTTCTATGATGAGTGAGAAGAAGATGCTTTTACACTTTTTTGCTGAAGCAGTACATACTGATGTTTACATTATGAACACAACACCTACTGCAACTGTGCATGGTATGACACCTGAGGAGAAGTTTAAAAGTAGGAAGCTTGATGTGTCACATTTGAAAGTGTTTGGGTGTATTGCCTATGTACATATCCAGCTGAGCTGAGAACCAAGATGGACCCTAAGGCAGAGAAGTGCATTTTTATTGGTTATTCTCTTGAGCAAAAAGGGTACCATTGTTACAACCCTATCACACATGCAATAAGAGTGAGCAAGGATGTTGTTTTTTATGAGATGAGCAGTTGGTATGCAGCCACAAGGAGTGATATGGGCACAATAACAGGGAACGGGAACATTCCGGAAAGGGGGAACGGGGGAACAAGAACCAAAATGCCACGTCATCAGAAGGGGCTGAGAGAGTAGAAGGGAGTGGAGAGAAGGGAGCTGAGAGGAATGGAGACTAGAAGGCCTGGAATGTGGCCGGAATGTTCCTAGGCCACGTGTTACAAGGGAACGCCGTTCCGAAACGCGGCTTTTTTGTGCCATTTTGCATTGCGGTCCTGCTTCAGCCCTTCAGCTTGCTGCTGCTGTTTGAAGCCATTTTCTGAAGCCCTATTGCCCTCATTCACCTCGGGCTACGAGCTTCTCCCACCTTGCTGCTGCTGCAATCATTTCAAGGTCATCTACTATTCCAGCCTCTCACAACCCTATTTTTTTTTGCCATTTCCTGTCCCTTTTGGGCTACATCATTTGGTAAGCACCTACTGCAAGGTTTCTTTCATTTCCAACAACTTTTGTTTCTTGGCATTTTGGAAAGGCCTCGTGTTGCCCTTTTTGTGAGTCTTTTTGCAGCAGGTACACTTTGTGACAGCCACACATTTGCAGTGAAAAAGCTTTGAAGCTTGTGCAAATATTTGCCTTTGGTTTGGGAGATTGCCATCCTCTCATTTCTATTGTCAGATTGGTGCTTTTGCCTTGCATTTTTGGCACAATGGTTGGCAATAAGGATGACTTGTTTGGGATGCTTGGGCCTGATGACAAAGTAGGTGCGACAAATTACCTCATGTGGTCTTATATGATGAGGCATGTCTTGGTTGCCACGAATGTTTGGAATATTGTTACAGGTAGGAGCTACCTGCCTTTATGAACCACCACCTATTTTCTTTATGTTGTGGCTTGCCACTCTCATCATCTTTAGGGCTGCTCCAATCCAACACTAGATTCAAAGTATGAAATTTCTCTTATTCCAACCTAGATTCATCTTAACTTTAAAAAGTACAAGTCCGACCGATCAAAGTGTTCTAATATAGTTGTCTCCAACTCTATTTTGAAATATTGTCGAAGCAAATTGTCTCGAACATACTAAAGGTCATCAGCAGTATGTCCAATATAGGTACGATTCGTTATGATCACTTCAATGATTAACCCATAGAAACAACTTGGTATCTTTAACTTTCAATGCTTAATGAAGTAGAATCAAGGTAAGGTAACAGAAAGCCCCTTGAATATGTCGAATCAAAGTGAATATTCAACAAGTAAAAAGTTGACTCATTATCTTTCTCTTCGTCTACACAACTGGATGCCAACTAGTGTGTTTCTAGATCTTTGATGGGGCACTTGTGTGAAAGACCTCTTGCAACCTTCTTCTTGGGCTGCTTCTTCCAAGAGATATATCTTTTTTAGGGAATGGAGGGGATCTCCTTTCTTCTTTGAGTCTAGTATAGGGTTGAGATGGCACTTTGTGTTTGACGGGTTCTGTAGGGTTCTGGAGGGCATTCTGCTGTTGCTCATAGGTATGTTTTTGCCACATAGCTAAGTGCTCAATGGGCTCTGTTGGGCTGTGGAGAGCATGCTGTTGCTTATAGCTATGTTTTTGTGACGAGGCCACCAATCACAAGGAGGAAAGTTTATGGCTCAACCTTGGTAATATTTACCATTGAGTCACTTTCATCTCTCCACCTTGACTACTTGTTATGCGGTAAGATGGTAGTTTCTTAATAGGTGTCTAGCTATGAGATGAGGGGGAGATAGCACTACCTATAAGTCCACTTAGCCGTGTGATGGATTATATTGATCAGTGTTGCTTGGATCTTTAAAAAAAAAAAAAAGAGGGTTTTATATTACTTTCAGCATATACAACTTGTTCAACTAAAAAAGATGAACAACAAGAAACTGAGACAGAAAGATAAGCAAATCATAAATCAGTTCTTTCATACATCATACTGAACAAGAAACTGACAATCTCTGTTCTTTCATCTTTTGACTCAAAGGTAAGGATTGCACGTGCTCCTGATTTTCGAATATTAAATTGTAGGTCTTTCCGTTCAACTCCTGGTAAGGCTTTGCTGATTTTCTCAGGAGTCTCTTCATAAGAGTCTTCTGCTAAGAACCGGTCGTCTGGTAGACCTCCAATTCTGAGCACTCTTGAGTTGCCTTGTCTATCAGCTTACTCTTTAACTTCCTTTTGTACTCGAGTAGACATTTGAGTATCTAAGGAGCTCTTTACTTCTCCTTTGAGCTTCTGTTGGATCTCTCCCTTGAGCTTTTCATGCATCTCTTCCATTTGTCTAAGGACAGCTTCATCATGAGCTACAATGGGGTTTGCCTTTTCAAGTTTGCTCTCAGCCACTTTTACTCTCTCTTCTAGCTCCTGGAACTTTTGCTTCATCTTAGAGTTCTCCTTTTGAGAAGGAGGTCCTGCTGTTGTAGAAGAATAATGACCTCATTTTGCCTAGTGTTAGGCAAAGGTGAAGCTACTGTTGCAGCATATGAAGGCTGCTTCTCTTGTTTCTTGTCCCCCAATAAAAGAAAAAACAGTCTGCCAGTACCCCCTCTGCTTGTGACTTTTACCACACGACAATGATTCTGACTTTGCTCTAGAAGGAAAAGATATAGCTTATCTTCCAAAGAAAAAACTTGCTTTTTACTTTGAAGTGATCTGAGCTAACCTTAAAAAGTTATAGTCTAATCTTTGACTGTAAAGAAACCAGTAGCAGTAGCAGAAACTTTGACCTGGAGCAGAACGGCAGCAAGAGAGGAGCCTCCTAGACCCTAGGATCTTTTCCTCATAAAACTACATCGGCATAGAGGGGCTTCTATAGGCACATAGCTTGCGGTCTTGGTCAATCACCAGCTTCTTGAGGCCCACTAGTGAGGAACACTCCACTTAGCTGTATGATGGAGTAACTCTATTAGAGTTTCTTGGATCTTTTCCTCATAAAACTAAGTCCATAGAGGGCCTTCTATAGGTATAGAGCTAATGGTCTTAGTCACAGATTGCCAGCTTCTTGAGGCCCACCAGTGAGTATTGTCATCTACCTCGTTGGAGAGAGATGGGACCATAAAACCAAATACAACGCTGTTGGACCCCTTGGACAAGCACAAGGCTACTTGTAGCCATACATGCACGTTGAGTTGCTATGGCGCTGACTTGCGATCATGAACTAAAATGGGTGGAGTTCTTGAGGCCCACTAGTGAGTATTGTCTTAGTCAGATCACCAGCTTCTTGAGGCCCACCAGTGAGTACTGTCATCTACCTCGTTGGAGGGAGATGGGACCATAAAGCCAAATAAAAGGCTGTTGGACCCCTTGGGCAAGCACAAGGCTACTCGTAGCCATACATACACGTTGAGTTGCTATGGAACTGACTTGCTTTTGGATGATCATGAGCTAAAACAGGTGAAGTGAGAAATCATCCAAGCATTGCTACAGCTTCGGGACGGGGATTCATAAATCAATTGCAATGCCTCTTATGTATTGGATGCCGCTTTTCAGTACCACTAATTGCTATGGTAGAATGTATGTCACTGAATGTTAGCTTTTAGAAACTTTCATCCTATGATAGCGTTTAGAGGTACTAGAACACTCAAAATGGAAATGATTGTTCATTGGCTGGTACCAACATGCTCTCCATGTGACAAATGCACGTTTCTAAGTAGGGATAATTCATGATTTTCCTCGTTTTTGCAGACACCAGCAATTCAGACAGTCTTTCGGAAGTATTCAACAGGTTTGTCTCCATTCTGAACCCTAGACTATCACTAAAAGGCATCAAAGGATGCATGTTCTGCAATGTTGATGTCTTTGTTTGTTATTGCCCAGATCTCAGGAAGGAAGTAGAAGAAAGCTTTAAGTTTTATGATGATGAGATTGAAGCAGAGTTATTATGGGACACATCGTTGGTGCTAAGCCTGCCTTATCTATTACTAAAGGGATCCCAATATATAAAGGGATCCCAATATTTATACATGGGCAGGGAGGTTGCCAAGGAAATGTACTGCAAAGTGGAAAGATTAGAGATCCGTGAAGTACTGTTTATAATTGGGGCAAAGGGCTCAGGAAAAAGCACAATTAGCGAAGCCATGGCTTCCTTTTTGCTTAGTACTGGCAAGCTAGCTGTATATTTTTCTGCTAGAGAGTTTATTATAAGTCCCGTAACTACCTTGAAGTTTCATTTGTATTTAGCTTTGAACGTGAAAGACGGACACTCTGACTTGGATGGACTGGAAACATTATATGATATAATGAAATGGGTTCGGAATTTTGGCAGAAAAATATACTTCTTTGTAGATGATTGGGATGCTATTGACAGAGCAAGTAATAGACGTGAGGAACTGCTGGAAATTTGTTTTATGAATGCTGTGATTCAGATCACTTCAATGAATAGTAGTAAAAGACTAGAATCATTAGACGTGGGTAGCTCAATCCGGGCTTAATGTCAGTACCGAAAATTTCTGGAGTCACCTTGATTATTGGACAGGTGGAATGCCTCGCCTGCTGCAGCACTATGCAGACGCAAGGGGAAACACGGAGGACATTGTGATGAGAACAAAAGCTTCTTATCTCGACAAGCTTAGAAACAGACTGATAAACCGAGCTGCAGATAGGAAGCAAATCCAGGCATGCTTAGATTTTGTGAAAACAGGTGAGTATCAATCTTTCTTACCAACAGCAGCTGGTGTCATGTGCACGGATTGGTATCCGACGTGTACTGGGTACACAAGACTAGCTCAATTAGCCTGGGGAGGCTTAGAGCTAGGTAGGCTTGATTCTCGGGTTGAGTGGCAAGGGTATGAACTAGTTAGAGGTCTTCGTTATTTTTGACGCTTGGGGCCCGAGTCTATATAAGGGGCCCAGAGGTTCAGCTCTTAGAGAGCCAATGGGAGCAAGTCTCATTCCCAGGTGCTAGGTCTGATCTTGGATTGAGTCGCGGACGCTTGCCTGCATCATAGCGTAGCCCAAGGCCCAGCAGCAGATCCCAGGCTTCATAGCGCCACCTGGTGGTATGGGACACCAGGCTGGTTAGGATTTGGCTGGGAGTTCGTGCCAGTAGCTTAGCTCGTGGCTCGGAGGGGACATCTCTTGATTCGGGATCGCATCCTGTAGATGTCATGGTTGGGTGAGCAACTGCTTAGTTTTCTCACGTTTGGTGTGTTCTTGTGTTCGCTTGCAGGTCAGAGGTTTCAGGAGTGCTGGGGTCGTGTCAGTTGGTATCCTGAGGTACGAACTTCTGTTGTGAGAATTTTGGACGGATTTTTCTCTAGGTATGCCCTAACTCGAAATTCGTGTTCATACCTTGCAAGTGTTTGCTAGTTCATCGGTTAAGGGAAGTGGGTTAGATTAGGGAAAGAAGGTAGGAGAAGGCAGAGAGTGGGTGAATTCGACGTTGAACTGAGGCGTTAGGTGAGAGAGAGAGCGAGGTGTAATTGGAGGGGTAGAGACTGATTGCAGGGGAGAGAGATTGTAGGAGAGAAGCGATGGGTTGATCTTTGGAAAGCGATGGGCTGAGATGGAGCTTCTATTGAACCTAGGTACGGTTGGGTTGAGCAGTGACCACGCGGGCACCAAGGGCTGTTCTCAGCCAAGGAGGGAGTCGAGGGGTGCGCCATAGCTTGGAGCCGGCTGCAAGCAAGGCTGCGCCAATTCGGGGGGCGGGCCTGGATGCTAAAAAAAGCACTACCCCTCCAAGTTAGGAGGGGGGGGCTTTCTTAGAGGCTGAGCCCTCTAAAAGCATCGCTCCCCACTCTAGACCTTATCGCAGCAGCAGCTCCTCCCCTACGGGCAGATTTGGCGCAAGCCTCTACCCCTCCACATCCCCTTCCTGATTTCCCCCTTTGGTTCCGCCTGCTGCAGACCTCCGTACGGGCCAGCAAGGAGCTCGGCTCCTGGATTGACAGCCTCCGCCAGCCCCTTCTCCTTTCGTCCAGCCAGCCTCTTTCTCTCATCACCTCTGTTTCGTCAGCTTTTCTTTGTGTTCCAGCCTCCCAGTTTTGAGCCCACTTGTTCTTTCTCTTCTCTCAGCTTATTTTCTTCATCAGATTCGATTCAGTTATGGCTGATTCTGTAGACCCCGAGCTTGCGATGGGAGGCTAGGATATGAACTACCATGCGGAGGATGACCAGGGTCTCTATGATGATCTGATTACAAAGACATCGTTCAGTGAATTGACCACTGCTCTTGATGAAGAGTTTGAGTAGGTTAACACTCACCCTTACCTAGATGACAAGA
The DNA here is from genome assembly GCF_047967505.1 of Dipteris shenzhenensis. Taxonomy (NCBI): domain Eukaryota; kingdom Viridiplantae; phylum Streptophyta; class Polypodiopsida; order Gleicheniales; family Dipteridaceae; genus Dipteris; species Dipteris shenzhenensis. The sequence goes on along the minus strand of NC_141602.1, from coordinate 50,452,474 downwards.
AAATACATCTTGTAGCAGGGTTTATGTCAGGAAAGGCTTTATTGTGGTGGAAGGAACTCCGACCCAAGCCTGCAACATGGATAGAATTTGAAGGGGTCTTCATGAAAGAGTTTTTGAAGGAGGAAGATTACGATATCTTAGGCAAGCTTAAAGCCCTTGATATGTCCAAGCTAAATTTGACTTTTGAGGTTTATCTTCAGAGGTTTCGAGATTTGCAGACCTGAGCTACAAAGATGGATCCAGTGACCTTGTTAGGTTTCTTTGTGGATGGTTTGCCCGACTTGTACAAGTTACAGATCAAGAACAACAAGTGTACCACTTTGCAAGAGGCCTTGAATTACGCGTGCATCTATGATGATACCATGGCTAGCACAAAGGGAACCACAGTTGCCGACACGGGTGGGAAGAACAAGAGGAAGTTCTTCTAGTCTACCACTGGTACCGGGGAGTCGAAGTCTATAGATAACGCCTCCAAGAAACATTCGACTTATGCGAAGAATGGTCATGCCCGTTTCCTTCGTACCTTGAAGCTAAAGAAAGGACGTTGCTTCATATGCGAGGAGCGGGGCCATACTAGGAATGATTGTCCTAAGGGCAAGAACCAGAAGCAAGCGTCAGGACCGAAGCTTCATGCGGGTCCAGGTACCAAAGCTAAGGGAGCTAATCAAGTTTCGATGACATGTATTTTTGTAAATGTCATTACCTGCCCACTTTCTTCTAATTGCACTTTTAATAATTCGTTATTTGGTTTCCATGATCTTTTCCGAGTTTATGGAGAAGTTAGGGACCAAAGAGTTTACATTCTCTTTGACCCGGGCAGCTCTCACAACTTTGTTAATTACAAACTTGTGCAGAAGATGGGGATGTCCACGATACCTAACGATCACACCTACGAGGTGCAGCTTCTAGCTGGGAAGCAGTTTTGGGATCGCAAGATTGAAGCACTTTCTATTAGGATTCAAGACCACACAGCTGCTCTTACGTGCTATGTCATGCACTTGGAACATGTGGACTTGTTAATCGAAATAGAGTGGTTTAAAACCCACGATAATCGGATTGGATGGAAAGAGGTTTTACATATTTATAATGCTTGATCTCCAACATTGAAAATTTAGTGGTTTGAATATGTGTTTAGCAAGAGAAAGGAATAAGGCCAAGTGAGTGCCAATACACAACACTGGGAATGGACCAGCCTTGAATCACGTCATATGTAAAGGCCAATAAACTGTTAACATGAGAGTAAAAGTTAGCTTTTGATCTTGAATAATATCTTAGAGTCAAAGAATCAATTGGTTGTGTACAAGTCCAAGCTAGTTCACACAACTCAATCTACTCAAAAGATTTGTCACCTTATCGGTAGAACTTTCTTGGGAACGGATCCCAAAGTCAAACTTTGACATGAACTTAGACCAACGAGCTTTTCTCCCTTCCAAATATGAGGAATTTTAAAAGTACTTTATAGACAAGTTCACATAGACTAGATTCATAGATGTAATGTCTGTATCTTTTCAACACATGGATGATTGCCTATATATTCCTTGTCATGTGTGGATTGCATCAAAGCTAGCTTTTTACTATTAAAGACTATAGGCAATCTATTTCGGATTAATGTTGCTTCAATCACATAATCACTAGCATTTGTTTTAACCCCTAATGGCTTACCTAGATCCATGATTTAGAGCATCAGATTATTGTTGCTTCAATCACATAATCATCGGCATTTGTTTCAATCCCAAATGGCTTGATTGGATCCGTAATCTCATGTGTCAAGTGCTTAAAGCACTCGTTGAGCTTCTTATGTATCCTTCTTCATCCCTTTACTTTCGTTGGGTAGACCATTGGTTGGTTGCACAGCCTCCCAAGGTTTGCTATATTGGTCACCTAGGTTGCCAAGAACTCTTTGGGCTGCTGTCCATTTGTGGTTGGCCACCTAGCTTGAAAAACACAGCCTCTTGGCTACCTAGCCACCCTTCTTGTTTGCAGTCACGCTCCCCTGTGTGATGGTGTAGGATGTTGATGTAGGCTAGCACCCTCCATGCTTTCATGCCAACGCGTGCAAACTCAGTGATCTTTCTGTGGTGCTGGGAAGAGAGAAGTACACGAGGCAAAGATGTGGTATGGCCCCCTAATGGCCGGATGTAACTATATTAAAAAGATAGCATGTCTTGTAGGTAGAACACACCTAAGGTAGGGGTGGAAGGCCCCCACACTCAGAGGGTACAATTTAGAGAAAGAGATTAGACTATGGTTGGTGGTGCTTATGTTGCTTATGCTTGGGCATTGATTTCGACATAAGCGTTGCTTTGCTTGCTAAGCATGTCTTCCTTTTGTTTTTCCAAAACTTTGCTAGCTCATCTTTCTTCTATTTTGTTTCCGAATTTGTAAGATTGGATATATTCTATTCTTACGAAGGTATTTGGTTGGTTGTGTCTTGAGGTAGCTTTAAGTGACTTCTTAGTACTACAAAGGCTTATGGAATGTGAGTGGAAAGCTGATAGTGATATTTTTCATTTTTGTTGCTTTTTCTCTTTGTTTTGTTTTGTTTGTTTTTCGTTTCTCAATCATAAATCATGTTCTCTAAGTTCCCCTTACATGTCACTTGTATTTGCGACAATTATTAATCATGATTTCATCCGTTTATACGTTTGCCTTTTTGCAAAAGTATCATTTGAGGTTAAGCCAACTCCTTGTAGAGAGAAGTTAACACTACAAGGCCTTGGTCACTTTTTGACACAAATTCTGAGCCAAACAACACTAAAAAAAACTTTGGAACGGGAAAAATTGTTGGTTTAAGTATCGGTATTACTATCGGTAAAGATCGGTTGGTGTATATCGACTATCAGAACTTTAGAAAACTGTCGGTATATATCGACACTGGTAAAGCACAAAGTCGATACATACCAACTTTTTAACAAAAGTTTTAAAACAAATTGGTGGGATAGAATAGGGCTTGTTTCATCCCTACTCTGCCCTATGTACAACATCCCAAAATTTCTCTTTATTATAAAATTGTCCCTTCCGAGAAGGGAAATACAAAATGTGATACAAAATATGAATACAGAGAGATGCAAAATGTGTATGTAATACAAAATGGTCCCTTCCAAGGAGGGTAGTATAGAATGACATACAAGATGCTATAGAACCTAAATACAATGTACATGTAAACTACTACTACTACTACGAGTCCTCCGAATTCTCCTCGTCCTCGTCTTGGCCCTCGCCCTCACCATTGTCATAGTGGCCACCCACATCCTTGCCTCTGCCTGCTCCCTCCATCTCCTCCTCGTCATCATCGGTGGCGACGTGGCCCTGCTTGCCGGTGCAGGCAGTTCGATCGTGCCACCCTAAGAATGAAACAATTTTAAACGTTAGATTACATCTTAAGGAAACCAATTTAAAGAAAAATTAGAGTAGTCGACTTACATGACGAGCAGCCACTGCAACCCAATCGATCTCGACTCCCTCGCTCTCCATCTCTGTAAACCACAGCCTCATTCTTATGCTCCACACACGCTCGTACTCATCGTTCGTAGGATACCGATGAATGACAGAGGTCTGTGGATCCCCAAATTAAGGAATAAAAAAGAGAGAATAAAAGAGGAGAAATGAGGGAAATTAATAGAAATAGTTTGAACTATAGAGCTGAAGAGAAAGTGACTTACCACCCATGCCTTGAACCCACTTCTTCTTCCACTCCCGAGATGTGAAGCACCTATGATGTCGAGCTGTTTCTTTGCTGCCCTTCCCACTTGTTTGGCGTTTGACATATCTCTCTCTTTGCCAGAGTCCAGTCATCCGGATGGCACCATGAGGGTCTTTTCCCCCCCTCCCTGATCTTATCTCTCACCCCTGGCCTACGATATTTGAGTACGTTGCCCATGCGATTGCGCATGTACGTAGTATCAAACTCGAAATCGGGGGGATTTGGGAATTTATCCTTGATCGCTTGCATGACTGTTTCTTTCTTTTGGTTGTCTTGATGGTGCCAATCTAAGAAAATACCCTTGGAAAATTGGCGACGACTCATCATGCATCTCATGTACGTGAGGATCCTTGACCCCTTCTCATCCTCAATGATCTCTTGGAGAGCACTGACATGGTAAGATAAGTCCTCGGGCGGGATAAACCCGGGTATGCATGTGCTGGCAGATGGGGTTCCATGTGAAAAGAGTGGGAGAGAGGGAAGGAGTCTCACTTGCAGCTTTCTCACATACACAATGGGGGAATATACACAAAGGTGGAGGCTAAAAACAGTTTTCCTCTTCTTAGTTGTGAAAGACAAAAGAACTCTAAGTACAAAAGAATAGGTGAACCCTATATGTGGGTCTTAAACCAAACTCAGCTAACTAAGGTGGCATACTAACTGAGCCACTAACTAGAGTACATAAAGATAGCTGTCATCCAGCTATTATTCATGGGCGGTGTACCAATCACATCTGTAGCTAACAAGTTGGTGACATAAATGCACAACGATCACCCTAGCATATCACGAGTGGAGCTCGATATCTCAACACTCTCCCTCGAGCTCAATCCCAATTCTTCAACACCAAGCAGGTCTTTGAACTTGCGCAACTTCTCTGCACCTAATGCATTCATGAATGTCAGCTACCTGATCCTCTGTGTTGACATAAACTAGATAAATAAAACCTACTAGAACCTTCTCCCACACATACTGATAATGCACCTCAATGTGCTTTGTTCTAGCATGATAGATTGGCTTATTTGCCAAGTGTATATTGCTCATGTTGTTATAATAAATGACAATTGGCCCATCTATAGATTGATGCATATCATAAAGTAGCTTATGCAACTAAGCTACGTCATATGCAGCCATTGCTGCACCCCTGTACTGAGCCTCTATGCTCAACAAGGCAATTGTAGGCTGTTTCTTACTGCTCCAAGCGACTGCAGCACTTTCAAAAGAGAACAGATATCCACTTGTAGATCGTCTATCAGAAATACTATCAGCCCAATCAGCATCAGTGTATCCATGCAACTATATGTGAACCCCAGTCTCATAAAATAGTCCATACTGTACTATTGTGGTAAAATCGGTCATATGGTTAAAGATTGCTATAAAAGCAGAATGACATCATGACTGAAAAATTACAGCAAGGTAATTATGCATCCTCTAGTAGACAGGGTGATGACAGAAATGAGCATCTGTTTATGGTGCTGCACATGACCAATTCTGTGACAAGTGCAGAAGAAAGTAATGATGTGTGGTATGTTGACTTAGATGCGTCAAACCACATGACAGGTCATGCAGAATGGATGCAGGATGCAAGAAAAATGGAAAGACTAGGATTTATGGAGACTGGTGATGATAATGCATATCATATTGTGCAAATTGGTAAAATTCCTTCGTCTATGCAGGATGGAAAAAAGAAATATCTATTTGATGTATTTCATGTCCCGAATATCACCAAGAACCTGATTTGTGTTGGTCAAATGGTTGAGCAGGGCTTGCAGGTCAAATTTAATCCTCATGGATGGTTTGTTGAGAATATGAAAAATAACAGTCGCTTGATAGCAAAAGGGAAGAAGAAGGGTAGGATGTTTACGTTGGATGCGAACATGCCCGAATTGAGTGCAGCAATGTTTGCACATGGGACCGGTATAGTTGCAGATATTAATATCTGGCATAAACGCATTGGTCATGTTAATGTACACCGACTTAAATTAATGCAAGCCCAAAATATTGTTGCAGGATTACCTAAGTTCAAGATTGCAGAAATGCATAAGGTATATAAAGCCTGTCAATAGGAAAGGAAACCATTTCCTAGACATGTTCACGAGAGTAAGAGGCCATTGAAATTAATCAACTCTGATGTGTGGACTACTAAAGCTGCATCTATTGGAGGCTGTCATTATTTTGTTACTTTTATTGATGACTATAACATAAAAGTTTGGGTCTATTTCAAAGCTTTTAAAGCTATGATTGAAAAAGAAACAAGCCTGCAAATAAAATGCCTAAGGTCAAATGGAGGATGAGAGTTCCTCTCAAATGAGTTTGCAAGTTTTCTACAAGAGCATTGCATAAAGCAGCAACATTCATGCAATCATACCCCACAGCAAAATGGACTTGTAGAAAGGAAAAACAAGCATATTGGAGAGGTATCTCGTCCCATGCTCACGAAAAAGACCTGCCAGATCATTATTTAGCTGAGGCAGTTGCTACAGCAGTCTACATAATGAACAGGACTCCCACTGCAGCAATACATGGCATGACGCCAGAGGAGAGGTATACTGGTAGAAAACCAGATATTTCTCATTTGAAAGTTTTTTGTTGCATTGCCTATGTTCATGTGCCAGATAAGTTGAGATTAAAGTTGGATCCAAAAGTTGAGAAGTGTATCTTTATTGGTTTTTCTCTGCATCAGAAAGGGTATAGATGCTATAACCCTTCTACTCATAAGTTTATAAGGAGCAGAGATGTTTTTGATGAGATGAGCAGCTAGTATAAACCAGTAAATGTAATTGATGATGTAGATGCACAAAATGGTAATGTTGCACAGAATTCACAGTAGTAATCACGAAATATTAGTGGACCTGTAGTATTCTCTAGCAGTGGTTCATATACTTCGCCATGGACAGGCAGATTGAGATCAGGAGGATCTCCTCAAAGCAGTGCAAATAGTGGTATGCAAGTATCGCGAAAAGGAAAAGGGAAAGTAGATCAGCCCATGTTTGATGTTAATGCAGGTCACTCTTATGTGGATTCACCGTGGCTCAAAATAGAGCCTTAATGATGAGTTGGATATTCCTTCTGTTGTTACACCTAGATAGGAAGACAAGGGATGTTTTGAGAGCACCTGGTAGTGAGCCTATTTTGTGCAGGTCTGGTATCTTGTGGATAGGCTGAAATATGATGGATTTATAGCCATTCACTATGCCTATATGGTCAAAGTAATACATGAACCAGAACCCACTTCCTTTGAGTAAGCCATGGGAAAAGAAAAATTGGAGAAAGCCATGGATGAAGAAATGGATGCCTTGGAAGCAAATGCTACATGGGAATTGGTGCCTTTACCTAAAGACAAGAATGCAATTGGCTGCAAGTGGGTTTATAAGGTGAAGCACAATGCAGATGGTTCAATCAACAGATACAAGGCAAGATTAGTTGTCAAGGGGTATGTGTTGAGATATCGAGCTCCACTCGTGATATGCCAGGGTGACCGTTGTGCATTTATGTCACCGACTTGTTAGCCACAAATGGGATTGATACACCGCCCATGAATAATAGCTGGATGACAACTATCTTTATGTACTCTAGTTAGTGGCTCAATTAGTATGACTACCATATGAAGGTGAAGAAGATTGCAAATGCACTTACTTCCATTGGGTCGCCAGTGGAAGATGATGATTTAGTTTCTGTGACCTTGAATTATCTAGGAAAGGATTCTGCACAGTTCCGGACATCCATTGCCGTCCGTGAGAATTTTTCTGATTTTGGGGAGTTGATTGCTCTTCTAATTTTTGAAGAGCAGAGAAATGGTGGTGCATCTTCTTCAGGAGGAACTTCAAAAGAAGCTGTCTTCTACTCAAATATTGGAAGAGGTAGAGGCAGAGGTAGAGCAGGCCGATTTGGAGGCCGTGGCAGAAATCAAAATATGTAGCAAATTCAAGAAAACCAGTCCTATGGAGATGGTTCTGTGAGCAGATACAAGGCAAGATTAGTTGTCAAGGGGTATGCACAAACATATGGCATTGATTATGAAGAAACATTCAGTGTGGTTGCAAGGATGGCAACTATAAGAGCAGTCATTGTTATGGCTGCATCAAAGGGATGGTCTTTACATCAGATGGATGTAAAGAATGCCTTCCTGCATGGTAATTTGCAAGAAGAGGTCTATATGGAGCAGCCACCAGATTAGGTGCATGCTGTTCATTCTGAGTTTGTTTACATATTGAAGAAAGCCTTGTATGGCTTGAAGCAAGTACCCAGAGCATGGTCTGACAAAATAGGACAGTATCTTGTCACTATTGGCTTTCAGATTTCCATGGCAGATTTCTCACTTTATGTGATAAAAACAGAGAAAGGCATTATGATGCTTGTCATTTATGTTGATGATTTGATCATCACAGGTGATAGTGATGAAGATATCCTTCATGTGAAAATGCTATTGAAGCAGAAGTTTGAGATGAAGGATTTGGAAGAGCTGCGTTATTTCTTGGACATTGAGGTAATTAGATCCACAAGTGGGATATGGCTCTTACAGAGGCAGTATGGATTGGACATGCTGTCCAAATATGGGATGATAGGTTGTAAGCCTATTTCAGCTCCTTTGGAGCATAATGTGAAGTTGAGCGCAGATGCAGGTGAGCTTCTCGAAGACCCTACTATATACAGACGCATAGTAGGAAGTTTGATTTATATAGCATTCAACATTGTTGTTTGTATTTTGGCCTCTCTGCCATCCACCACGACCTCTTTGGCTCCCCCTGCCTCTAAAGTTACCACGTCCTACTCCATAGGATTGGTTTTCTTGAATTTGCTGCATATGCGGAAAACTTCTGCCACCAAAACGGGCCCTGAAATGGCCTCGAATCAAAAAAATAATTTCACTAAGGGCTTTGTCTTTTCTTGGAGCATATATTGTCATGTCGCCACACCGCAAAGGGCGTCTCAATCTGAGACAGTGTACTCTTGTACTTTTCAGCTGTGCTACTTGTAGAGATTTGTTCCCAAACGAAAAAAAAAAAGGAAAGCAACACTGATCCTCTTACTAGGACACCGCGAACTTGGTTTGCTTTCTTGAGCTCCTTACCATGAATCGAGCTTTGATACCATGTGAAGAGAGTGGGAGAGAAGGAAGGAGTCTCACTTGCAGCTTTCTCACATACACAATGGGAAAATATATACAAAGCTGGAGGCTGAAAACAGTTTTTCTCTTCTTAGTTGTGAAAGCCAAAAGAACTCTAAGTACAAAAGAATAGGTGAACCCTATATGTGGGTCTCAAACCAAACTTAGCTAACTAAGGTGGCATACTAATTGAGCCACTAACTAGAGTACATAAAGATAGTTGTCATCCAGCTATTATTCATGGGCGGTGTATTAACCGCATCTGTAGCTAATAAGTCGGTGACATAAATGCACAACGGTCACCCTGGCATATTACGAGTGGAGCTACGGGGTGGGCATAGGGGAACTGGACCTAGGGGTGGAGCGAGCAGTAGTAGGGGTTGTTATGGGACTGGTGCCTATCTGTGTTTCATCAGAGGATTGACACACTAACTAGAGTACATAAAGATAGCTGTCATCCAGCTATTATTCATGGGCGGTGTATCACCCGCATCTGCAACTAACAAGTCGGTGACATAAATGCACAACGGTCACCTGCCATTCGTGAACTTCTTTTTGACTCGATATGGTCCTTCCCATTGGCCGATAAACTTTTTGTTTAGCCGCTTGTTCAGACGGCTATCAAATCTCATGATCAAATCTCCTTCTGCAATATCTTTCTTCTTGCGTAATTTGCTGTAAAAACAGGCCTTGCACCTTTTTTGAGAAGCTTCCAAGTTTTGTAAGGCCTATAATCTGCATTCATCCAAGGCTTCTAGCTGTACCAAGCGTTGAGCATAGGCATCCTCCTGTTCTTCTATTCTTGCAACAGCAGTGCGAAGACTATGTTTCTCCAATTCAATGCGTAAAATGACTTCTATTCCATACACTAGTTGGAATGGTGTAAACCCAATAGCTAGCTTGTGTGTGGTTTTGTAAGCCCATAAAACTTCTGCCAAGTGTCTATCCCAATGCCTTTTCTTGGTGTCTACAAGCTTTCCAATTGAATTGCACAACAATCCATTTGTTTTTACAGCCAAGCCATTACATTAGGGATAGTATGGCGTGGACATGCTATGATTTTATCTTTAGCTTATGCACCACATCTTCAATTAGTTCATTTCTAAAAGAGGTTCCTCCATCAGTGAGAATTTCCAAAGGACAACCAAAGCATGAATAAATTTGATCAAAGAGAAATTTTGCAATTGCGTTTGCCTTGCTATTGACTGTGGCCTTGGCCTCTGCCCATCGAGTCGCATAATCTAAGGCCACCAATAAATAATGTTTGCCCTGAGATGAGCGAGAGAGTGGTCCCATAAAGTCCAACCCCCACCTCTCAAATGGTCCAAATGTTGGAATAGGCTTCAAGGGCTTAGTAATCAACTATTGCCTTCCAAACGTTTGGCATACTTTACAACTTCGACACCGTTCATATACATCCTTATGGAGGTGTGGCCAAAAGTAACCTGCATTAAGAATTCTCCTAGCTGTGCTTGTTGAAGAAAAATGATCGGAGCATTCATGACACATTTCTAGGATTCTCCTCGTCTCCAAGGGATGGACCACCCGATGGAGCACCTTATCTTTTTCCAATTTATAAAGAATGTCATCAACAATAGTATAGGGACAAGTCTTCCTTACCAATCTCTGCTTTTGTTGTGGAGTTACCCTCGAGGAAACATGCCTTCTTTCACATATTGTTGAACATCTTGCAGTTCTGGCCATCCAGTGTCTACCAAAGAAACCACCCCTCGGTATTCTACTACAATGGCTTGAGTAGCTAACTCATATGCCCTTTGATTTTCTTTTCTGTTTATATGAATAAACTTGCAAAAATCAAATTGACTACATAGTGCCATAGTCTTTTGATTAAGCTCCTTCAAATGATGACTTCTTATCTTGTAATGCCCTTGCATTTGCTTTATAATAAGCTGAGAATCTCCTCTTACTTTCAATTCTTTAACTTGACTTTGAAGACAACCCTCCAAACCAAGAATCAAAGCATTATACCCAGCTGCATTGTTAGTTGTGATACCTGGAAGCTCTTGTCCTCTTGCCCACACTCGACCTTCAGAATTCATCAAGACTATCCCCCTGGCTCCTTGTTGGCGTGAAGGACTAAAAGCCCCATCAAAATACAAGACAAAAGCTGTTGGTGGTGTCTCCCTTTCATCATTAATGTCCTTCTTATATTTCTTTTCTTCTCTTAGATCCTGCTGTCCTTAGAGCAAATTTGCCATAGTGAACCCAGTGGTATTTTCAGTGACAAAAGAGAGAGAGAACTCTTGAAGCTCTGACAACCATTTAAATCTCCCCTCAGGATTAGGTTTGCGAACTAGATAAGCTAATACAAACTGAGAGGTAACGAAGAAAAAGACCGAGGTAATAAATAGGAGCGAAACTTTCTGACTAAAAACACCAAAGAGAGGGTGCATTGGTCAACCCGAAAGGCATGACTCTATAAGCAAAAACTCCCCAAGGTGTGACAAATGATGTCTTCTTTTGATCTTCCTCCGTAATGCGAATTTCAAAGTATTCGGAATACTTATCACATAGAGAATACATCTCATGCCCTGCTACTTGGTCTAGTGTTTCATCTTGGAATGGCAAAGGAAAATGATCCCTCTTAGTGCATGCATTCAATGGATGAAAGTCCACACAATTTTCTTTCTTTGGTGTGACAACTACAGGAGATATCCATTCTAAATCATCAACAGGAAAGATGAATCTTGTCTCAAGTAGTTGTGTTACCTCTTTCTTTAGTGTCTCAGCTTGAATCACCCCCAATCGCCTTAAGCATTACACAACTGGCTTGCTTTCTGGCTTCAACTTAATCTTGTGCTCTTTATTTTTTATTTTTGCCGAAAAAACAGTGCTGATTATATTACTTCGAAAAAACAAGATACATGAGGTCAGTTTTGCAACTGATGGGCTGCGTTCACAAATCGGACGCAGCCCTAAATGGAAACAAAAAGCTCTCTCTCACGGAGGGATCAGGCGGGTGTGAATAAACAGCCAGAGAGGTGGTGAATAGCGCCACTGAAGGCCCTGAGAAGTATGCTCGAAGAAGAGGCCCTGCGTATCCCAATCTCGGAAGAAACGTCTCCGCTTCTCCCGGCCAGCCCGGGAGTCTCCCTGAATTTGGTCCCACTGGCCTCTGAGTGTGTGGATAATCTCACTCCAGATGTCGGCCATGATCTGGGCAGTTGAAAGAGAGGTACCCCCGAGGATCTGTGCGCAGCGCGAGGTCCAAATGTGCTTGCCAGTGATGCTGCTAATAATCTCCCAGATTGGTTGCCTCTCCTGAGATCCTGTGTCCGCCTCTGCCAGGTGCGGCGGGATGCCCTCCAGCGGTCCCCAAGCCCCCTGTGTGATAAGGAATATGGGGGTCCTGCGGGCCTGCCTCGAACAACTGATGAAAGCTAAGTGTGGTGCTGCACCAACAGAACGCACCCCAAGTGATCAAACCTAGCTCCGGTGCTGCGCGAGTAAGGATCCTGAAGGTCCACCTCCACACTTCCTGGGCGTGAGTGCAGCTCCACAGGCAGTGTTTTGGTGACTCCTCGTCCTCCTGACAAATCTGACAAAGTCCATCCTGACCAATCTGCCGCAACCAGCTCCCCACTGGAAGACCCTTGTGGGCGAGTAGCCAAAGGAAGTAAGAAATCTTCCGCGGCCGCCAGCTCTTCCACAAGGCCTTCCAGAAGGCCTGCAAAAATAGCCTGGAGATACCTTGAGCATACCAACTGGGCCGCTGGGTGGGTGGGTGGGCGGGCGGCTCCGCATCCTCCCGAGAACTCTCCTGCCCAAAGTCATGCTGTAAGCGAAGAAAGGGGTCGGCCCCTGGCCTGCCACAACCTCTGGCCATCTCCACTCACCTGGGTCCCAATCTAGCTCTGATAGGGCCCGCCCCTCCCAAAGCCAGAGTCGCCATAACTGCGGCTGATCCTGCTCTATACTAGGATTGATCCGCCAAACCTTCCCCACGAGGCCTACGACCCGAACCCTCTGCCACGAGAGAAGGGGGTCGATGAGCACACTCTCTCTCCTGAGTCGGCCGTCCCCCAAAACCGCGAAGAAGGAAACAGAGGTGTCGTCCATCCGGCCTGCAACCACCAGTGGGATGCCACGGGGGGTGAACTGTCCAGGCCAACGGTCATCACCAGGCATGAGGATCTGAATCTCGGGTGGAACCAACCAATCGGCAGGAATCGCTCCGTCTATCTCTGTGCGTCTCGCCTGAGCTCCACGGACACCACTTGCTGCGGCTGCTAGAGCAACGGTCTCCAAGTGTCTATAAGTGTCCCTCCAAACTCGAAGGGACCGGGCTGGCCCCCGCATCCAACCGTCCCACAGGATATGTGATCTCTCCCCCAGCTGAAGGCCCAAGGTATCTCAGACCTGATCGTTCCAGATGAGCAGCTGGCGGTCGATCTCCTCCTGACTGCTAGGAGGGGACTGGAGGAGACTGAGACGAAGTCGCCTCCAAACCGTGAGTTGGCTACGAATGAGCGGGGAGCGAGGGTGAGTAAGCGGTGCAGAGGTGAAGATCCACCGGAGGGACAGTAGCCACTCTCCACCTCGGCGCGGGGCGCAAGAACTGATCCCCTACTGAAGTAACATCTTCCACATTTGCCCCCCCGAGGTCAAACCGCGGATGACTAACTTACCCAGCAGGGCCTGACTCTGAAGCTCAGGATCAATGACCCCCAAGCCACCCTCAGCCTGCGGAAGAATGACTGTCTGCCAGGCTACCCTGGCTCTGGTATCTCTGAGACCATCCCCCCCAGACCACAAGAAATTCTGGACCATCCTCCTGAGCTGTGCCACGCTGGATCTCGAGAAGCACCAACAAGAGGCCACATACCAGGCCGTGGCCAGGAGAACCTGGTTGACTACAAGAGCACGACTTGCAAGAGAAAGCTTGGCAGTGCTCCAGAAAGCCAGCTTCCGTCGAATGGAATCTAGCACCGGGAGAAACTGCTGAGCTGGCGTGATGTCCAGGCCGACCTGAAAGTCGAGATATCTAGCTGTCTACCCCCGGGGGATCCATCTGAAACCCAAAAACCTCCCTCACTGTGAGCATGCCCCAGGGTTTGTGAGAAAACCAACTGATTTGTTCCAGTTGATTTTCGCATCGGCTGCCGAGCAGAAGACCTCTAAGCCCAGCCTCACCCTCTCCAGCATCATCTCACCATCCTGAACGTATAGCGCTGTGTCATCTGCATACTCCGAGTCTAGGAGCTCCTTGTGCTCCTTGATGGGAAGGCGAACACCCCGAATCCCGGTCGACCTCGCCCGAAGGTAGTATGTCATCGCCTCGGCGAAGAAGAGAAACAGGTAAGGAGCGAGGGGGCAGCCCTGACGCACTGATCTCTCCAATCGAAATCGCTCTCCCATCCTGCCGCCGATGATGACCCTGCTAGAAGCTGTCCTGTATAATGCTGAGATACCCTAAATCCATCCTACTGGGAATCCCAGTCTCTCCAAAGTACCCTCCAGGAAGGACCAGCCCACTCGATCATAGGCCTTCTCAAAGTTGAGAAGTATGATGGCTAAGTGCGACCCGCTGTGCTGAGCCCACTCCGTCGCCTCTGAGAAGGTAAAGACATTATCCAGGATATTGCGATCCTGGACAAAGCCTGTCTGAGTGTCATGAATAGGTCAGGAAGTAGTGGCCGAACTTTGGCGCTGATCATCTTGGCGAGGATTTTGTAGGTAGTGGTGAGGAGAGTGATCGGGCGCCACTGACGGATCTCCTGTCGGTCTCCTCCCTTCGGGATGAGGCAAATCAATCCAGAAGAGAGGCTCTCTGGCATATGTCCGCTGCTGAAAATCCTCTGGAGGGCTGCTAGGAGGGGCTGATGGATCTGATCCCAGAAGGAGGTGAAGAAAGCGCGAGAGAGCCCATCCTCGCCAGGGCATTTCTACCCATCAATGGCCATCAAGGCCTCCTGCATCTCGACAGTGGTGAACGGTGCCATCAGCGTCGTCTGCATGCTGGGCTGAACAAGGGTTGGAACGTGCCTCCACACCTCCTCACGGGAGTGTCTAGTACGGGGAGCAAGCTGCTCCTGCTGGAAAAGAGTCCTGTAGAAGTCGGTAGCCAACCCCAAGACCTCTTCCGGATCAGTAACGATGTGCCGCTCCGCTGTCCTAAGACACCGGAGCTGATCACCTGCTGCCCTCTGGCCATGCGTCCTGAAGAACTCTTTGCTCATGCGGTCGCCCTTCCGAGCCCAGTAGGAGAGGGAGGCGTGATAAGAAAACTCTGAGCGACGCTGGAGAGTCTCCTCAAGAAGGGCTCTGGCTCAAAGGGCCTGGATCCGAAGCTCCTCCGAACCCGGAGCTGCTTGCTGGAGTCGCTGAATGGAGGCAAGGTTCCTACGAAGAGCTCTCTCTCTGCCCCACCACTCCTGGCGAACCTGAAGGGTTGCGAGCTGGCAAATCTGGCTGGACTCCTGCAAAGGCCACCGACTCTACCAGATCCACGCACTCGCCCCAATCTCTGTCCCAAAGGCTACCGATACTGCTACGCACCTCCTCCCTAGAAAAGATGGAATCAGGAATCCTGCACGAATGGGGAGGAAGGGACTGAGCTACCGAGTCTACTGATAAGAGCACTGGCGCGTGGTCGGAGAGTGTCGTCCCTGGCACTATACCCACCTGACCACCTCTGCTGATGGCCCAATCACTGACATAAAATCTGTCCAGTCTCTCCAGGTCCCTACCTCTTGTCGCGAAGATAAAGGAGTCCCAAGCGGACTGCTCTGCCTGAGCTATACCTGTAAACTCTGGTCCTCTGCCCTGCTGGTCCTCCAAAGCCTCGAGATTGTTGAAGTCACCTCCAACAATCCAGGAATCCATGTCTGGGAGAATCTCTGTGAGTGTCCTCCAGAAAGTGGCTCTGCATCGGAGGTCTGTGGGTGCATAGATGTTGAGGATTCCTATTTTGGAACCCTCCAACTCTAGGCCCCAAAGTGCACGGCCTGGGATCAACGCACCATGAACAAAAACTCCCTGGGCAAACAGCTCGCAAACGGAAGTACAGACACCGCCACTCCTCCCCTGTGCTCCGATCGAAGGCTCCCAATAAGTGTGAGCGTCCAGGGAGGATCTTCCCGCAGCTACGGGAGTGCGCCACAAAAAGCTTATGCTCTTGGAGCAGGAGTATATCCGAGCGACCAATCACTGCTGGCTGAAGTTCCTGTCTCAAGATGAGCTTCCTAGGACCACGGGTGCCAGAAGAATGAAACCCGTTCACGTTCCAGGAGACAAGGTGTAAGCTCATGATGAGGACTGGTAGGCTGTGAACAACTATCTGCTCGCGGCTAAGGTCGATGAAGAGGCTGAAGTTTTGGAATGAAGGCGCTAACGCTTTTGTGAGGGTTTGGAGGGGGAGGCGAGGTCATCCTGCCCGTTCTTCAGAACTTTTAGCAAAGGCGTGAGGCCTTTGGTGCCATGGACAAACGCTTTCTCGAGCCAACTCGAGATCTCTGAAGTAGTCATCCCATAGAAGGCGCGAAGTTTCTGGGGAGTCCAGGCTCTGACATCCTGGGGGAGGGGCCACGACAGAGGGGGCCTGAGGATCACAATCAATCTGAAACGCTTGGCGGCGCATCGCCACCGTAGGCACACGTCACCCTCGGACCACTGAGTCTCGAGAAGCTGTCCACCCGACGGGCCTATCCAGGAGCAAATCTGAGCGTGCGTCTGCTCTCTGAGAGCCTCCCAAACCGAGTCGTCTGTCCAAGTCTCGGTGCCGTCGCTGAGAAAGGTGAAAGCAAAGCTGGGGCCATCCCTCGGGGCCAAGGCTGCGATTTTCCCATCCGCCCCTTTACGAAGCAGGAAGATACTGATGTCGAGGCAAGCAGGGAAGGTCCCGAGGTCGGCCACATCCAAGTAATCCCAGGGACCAGATCTGTAGAAGTCGCGAGGAAGCTCTCTCTCCTGAGGCCCGCCAGAGTCTGCAACTGAGGGGGTCGGTCTTGCAGACAGGGAAGACTGCTCTAGGGGTGGTGCAGACATGGGATGGCCTGCCTGGGGTGGGGAAGGGGAAGGAGATTGAGGGGTAGGCAACTTAGACTCCTCGGAAGCGGTTAGCAGGGGGCGGAGGAGGGGGAGTGGGGCCTGCCCACGGTTGAGGAACCACTAGTGCAGCTGGCACTGCAGAAGAGCTGAGAGGGGCGAGGGAGGGGGGATGGGGCTGGAGCTGGGACTGGGGCTGAAGAGGAGGAGGAGGGGGCTGAGGCTGCGGGTCGGGAAGAGAAGGCTGCAGCTAGGGTAGGGGCTGGGGCTGAGTGGAAGGGAGCTGGGGATCGGAAGAGAGGGGGACCTGAGGCTGCGGAGGGCGGGCTACATACGAAGAAGAAGCTCTCCCAAGACCCTGGGGCGGCTGCCTGTTAGGTCTCTGAGGCGCTGCTGCAGGTTGAGTAGCCTCTGCCTCCTTGCCTTTGTCAGAAGTCTTCTTATTCTTTCCTCTTTTCCTTCTGACCTCGGTCCAGCCGCCAGCCACCTCTGGACCGGACTCCGGCTGCCTCTGCTCTTCCTGACGTGGCTGCCCGGAGGGAGGGGAAGGGGGCTGAGAGGGGGGCGGGGGGTTCCGAGAGGAACTGGCGAAGCGTGGACAAGCAGCAGCCAGGTGCCCAAAGCCGTGATACCTCAGGCATTGGCC
Source organism: Dipteris shenzhenensis (assembly GCF_047967505.1). Taxonomy (NCBI): domain Eukaryota; kingdom Viridiplantae; phylum Streptophyta; class Polypodiopsida; order Gleicheniales; family Dipteridaceae; genus Dipteris; species Dipteris shenzhenensis. The sequence goes on along the minus strand of NC_141602.1, from coordinate 50,435,014 downwards.
TGGTTGTCCTGTGACTACCATGCTCTGAGTAATGTTGCCAGCATCTGTCATGATCTCAATCACTGCAGGAAGGGACGCAGGGTCAGCCACAGCCACACGGACTCTAGGAGCTCCTGCCGCAGTAACTGCATCGACGAAGGTGTCATGCATCACCCAGCCAAAGTGGGAACCCAGGTCCCTGACTATTGGCCGCAACTCAGTAGCAAGGCTTGGAAATACTAGCGTCACTGAACGGCGAGGTATGCGAAAACGAGCATCAAAGTCCGCTGCGCTAAATCCTCGGTACCAAGGAACTATCATGATGATCTTGCCATCCACCGATGTAGGGGAACCAGCAATCAGGTTGCTCGCAGCTTTCGCAGTGGAGAGTTTAAGCCAGAAGATGCCCCTTCCCATAAGGGCCACCTCCTCGATGTGACTATCCTCTAGCATAAGCGTGGATTGCAGCCAATCCCTGATGACTGGTCTGGAGGGGGAATGTCCGATGACTCTGCCATAGACTGAGGTGTGGGCAAAGTCATTGGCAACCTGTTGTACCCGGGACGATTGTTGCTCTGTCAAGATCACGCGGTAGGCTTCTAGAGAGGGGGGGTCCGGCTGGGCCTTCGGTTCCGGGCAGGGAGCTGCCATACCGCCAAGACAAACTGCGAGAACTCCGATGAGGAAGAGGCTGCCACCAAAAAGGGTAAGGAGTTAGACGAGGGTGGAGCCTGGGTGTGGATAAGGAGTCGGCGAGCGAGGCGAGAGCGAGGGCGAGCGGAGGGCGGAGGACGGAGGCGAGGGCGGAGGGTCGAGGCGAGGGTGGGGGTGTGGCGGGGTGAAGGAAGGAGCGGCGGTGAGGTTGGCGAGGTGAGGCGGGCGCGGTGAGGTGAGCGAGATGAGGGCGGGGCGAGGCGGGTGAGGCGGGCGCGGCGAGGCGAAGCGGGCGAGTTGAGGTGGCGAGGCGGGCGAGGTGAGGCGGTGGGACGAGCGAGGTGAGGTGGGCGCGGCGAGGCTGGGCGAGGGCGGGCTAGGCGGGTGAGGTGGCCGAAGCGAGGGCGAAGGCGAGGTGGGGGGAGGGCGCAAGGCGAGGCGAGCTCGCAGGCGAGGCGGGCGAGGGGAGTAGGGAGGTAGGCTATGGCGAGGGAGGGAGGGCTCGCAGGAGCTCGTCAGCTCTAAAAATGCAGGAGACTCCCAAGGTCTTTATCCTAGTGTTGTAAGTCGATTTGATGCGATAAGGAGAGGTAGTACTAGAGTATTTGAAATTAGCATCTATCATGGTCTTCTCACTCATGACATTAATCGATGCACCTCCATCAATGTATACATTAGAAATCACTTGACCATCAATGATCACATAAACCATAGGTACATCATCACCAACATCTATATCTATCTTTTGAACAACATGAATGGCACTTTTCTTCTTTTTCTTCTTTGACACTCTTGTGCTTCCTAGCTTTTCCCATTCCGTCCGTAGTTTTGGAACAAAGCAAGTAATTAACCAAAGGTGATATGAGCTTCCGAACAACAAGTCATAGCTTCCAATGCCTTGTCCAAAAGGAAAGTCAGACTGGCTAATTCTCCTTCTGGATGCCTTCTTTTTCTTACTACAGCGTTTCTCTTCCTGATGTTCCTCATCTACTTCTTCCTTGCTTTCTTCTTCTTCTTTTGGTTTACCACGTCCCCGTTTCTTCTTCTTCTTTTGCTTTACCACGTCCCCGTTTAGCCATCATTATCTCTTTTTCCTCATCCCCTGAAGAAGCTTCTAACAAGGATACTTGTTTTTCTTATTTCTTTCTCAATCTAGGACACTCAGGGCGATAGTGACCTTTTTCATTACATTCATAACAAGTGACCAAAAGAGGATTTGATCTTTAGAGAAGCTTATTTCTTGGTCGCAATGCGAAGTGCCTCCATGTTTGTTGTTGGATCTTTACTCATTACTTTCAAGCGAAGACGAGGCTCGAAAGCCATAACAAATTTGCTCATCTTTAAGTGCTCCATCCCTATGGGACTTTGAGGGGCCGATGATGTAGATGCCACAGCTCGCAAAGCTATCCTTTCATACTTTGTTCATAAAGTTTCATATTGGATTGCCAACGTAGAGACTATCTCACCCTTTCCTTGATAGAACCGGTCCAACTGCAACATGAAAGCATTTGGCGACTCCACTGTCCCAAATCTCTATTTCATTGCAGTCACCACTTGGTCCCAGTCCTCCTTGGTAGAGTCCACAAGGCCTCATGCCAACTCAAGGCTACGCCTTCAAGAAAACCAAGCGAAATCTCCGTCCGATCCTTCATGGACCATCCAAAAAGCCGGCATCCTCGAACAAAATCCCGAAGATAAGACTCCGGGTCTTCCCCTTGGGTATCTCGAAACACTGGAATCTTCACCATGATGAAACATAAAAAGGAAACATCAAGATCCAAATAATATTTCGAATGAGGTCCCACAGAGCCTTAGTATACCAAGACCAACTTATTATGCATAAGCACTTGTTGAAAACCCTCCGCAATGTGATCCTCAATAAAATCTTTAAAAATAAGTGACCAACCAGCACCATGAAAACATTGTGTATACATGCATTCAAGAATCACCCTTCTCATAATTGGAAGTGCACATAACAGCTTCAAGATATTGCACTCTTCATTAATTTATAGCAAAAGAAGTTGAAACCATTGAGAATCACCACTCCATTGTTATGGTAAAAAACTACTCAAAGACTCGACTCTACTTCACACCAAGCTGCCAGTACATGAAACAATCCCCAATCTATCTGTTGATTCACCAACATATTCAAGAGTACAAACATAAAGGACCAGGTATCTTCTTTATCACATCTGAAAACACATGCCTATACTAGACATAACATGTAACCAAGTATACCCGAGACTGTTTAGTAAGGTGAGATGAATCCAATATCAAACGTACCCGGCGTCTTTACCAAAAGATGTGACATGAAGTTGGGCGTAATAAACTTCACGCTCCTGTTGCTTTTGAACTGAGTGATAGAGATATTCATCATTGGAAAAGAGACATTAAAAAGAAGCTTTTGTACCAAGAGACCACACCATACTATCCTCCCTTATATGAGAATAAAGATGGTAACATTCCAAGTGATGTTGTACTCAAGCATAGGGAGAAGGAAAGGATCAGCGGAGGCCATAATCTCATCAAGCCGGTCTGCGCCAAAGAGAAGAGCGATACGTTGTTGAAAGAAGATCTTGCGGCTCAACATGACATAAATTGATATATATCGAGGATTTTCAAGGGAATGATTGGGTCCGATGGGTAGGTTCCGGGGAAACATTGCACCTTCTTCATAGATACCTTTACAATTAGCTCAAAATACTCTACAAACTATCATTAGACACAGAGGTCTATAACTTTCAGTAGAGACATGATATCAAACATTCAAACACATATCGAGATGCATCTTGAAATGGGCTTTGCTTTGATATAAGTTTTGTAAGAAACAGAGAAGCGGTTGGAAAGATATGGGCAGTTTACTAGACGGGGATAAAAATTGTCTGAAAAAGAAATAGTCACATATAGAGAGTCATATATTTTTGGCTTGACATCTAATACAATAACTAGAGATATGAGATGATGCTCCTTGAAGAGAGCTTCACACTAATATAAGTTTCGTCTAAATCCAACCATCGAGCGAATAGTTATGAGCAAAATACCGACAGGGGGTCAAACTGTCATGAAAAACACCTACTCCTACTGGTGCCGACTTGGGAGAATACTACCTCCATACTTGGACTTCATCAACGATCCAAGTCCCATAGAGGTCGCCTAGGAGAAAAGGAAGAGCTCCCTTTGTGGCTTGGGAAATAGATAAAGCATGTATGCAGAAGTGACCTTCATTACCAATAGAGTGAGACTCCACTCCAATGCAACTCAAAACACTACAAACACAAGGGAGAAGAAGAGATTTCATACATACAAGAGAGAGCGAAAGCTCCAAGACTGCTCATAGAGAGAGAATAAATTAGAGAGAGATGGACTCAAGAGTTTACATAAGAGAATATCTATAAGAGGGAGAGAAGGCTCATGGAAGAGGCTTGAGGAGACTAGGGCTACAGCAACATGGGCCTAATGGTGGAAGAGATGATGAATAAGGGAGAAGAGGGCTCCTTTTATACAGATTTTGTGACGCTTCTTTATCCATTTACAATTGTTGCATGTAGATTTCTTTCCCCATCAATCACATAAGCCCATATGTCACCATCCATGTGCTTTTTGGCTACTCTTGCCATGTGTCCCATCAAAAGATGCCCAAGACTCTTAAAATATTGAGAAAGTTAAGAGTCTCCCCACATGGAGTCCATAGGGACTCTCTCTTTTTCATATGTCCACATTCTCCTTATTCCACATAGGAATTCTAGAAGGATTCCTCTTGACTCTACACTCCTCCATATGGCTTCCACACGCTTGGCATGTGATCTCTCTTATATTATTGGAATACATGGACATGAGCCCACCTCTTTATATGACTCTCTTCTTATTTTCTAAAAACCCCATAATATCCCATACACAAATAACTCTCATCCCATACCAAGGTATTTATCATTCATACACATGTATTTACAATGATCCATTCCACTCATCCTCTCAATCCCATACAATATCTTAGAAAATAGAAATAAAAGTGAGAGCCGCTAGGCTATCACTTGATACTCAAACTCTTATCAAACATAGAAGAAAACAATACCAATGCCAAATAAAAATATCAAATTTTGGCGTCACAACATGCATTCGGGATCTAATCACTAAATGTTATTCGTCGTGATAAATCTTCATCATTCTTCTCCTCTTTCTTTGAAGTGAAGAGATTCCGAATGCATGCACTATCATGTGGACCCAGCCATGCTCTATGCTTAAGGGAGAAGTCAAGAAAGTGAGAAGAATAGAGAGAATGAAAGAAGAAGAGAAGGAGAAAGAGATGGAGAAGAAGAAGAAAAAGAAGGAGAATAGAAGAAAGAAGAAGAGAAAGAAATAAGAAGAAAAGAAAGAAGGATAGAGGAGAAGAAGTAAGAAAAAGAATAGAAGAAAGAAGGAAAATATAAGAAAGAAGAAGAAAGAAGTAGCATCGAAGAAGTAGAGAAGAATAAAAGAGGAGAGAAGAGAGAAGAGGAGAAAGAAAAAGAGGAGAGACTAGGAAGAAGAGGAGAGAATAGAGGAGAAGAGAAGAAGAGAAAGAATGAAAAGTAGAGAAGAAGGAAAGGAGAAAGAAGAGAAGTTGAGAAGAGAAGAAAGATTAAGAAGAAGAAAGAAGAAGGAAAAGTAGAGAAGAAGGAAAGAAGAAACAAAATGAAGGAAAGAAGGAAGAATAAGTAGAAGGAAAGAAGAATAAGAAGAAGAGAGAAAGAAGAAGAAAGAAGAAGGAAAGATAGAGAAGAAGGAGAAGAAGAAAAGAGAAAAGGAGAAGAGAAGTAAGAATAAGAAGAAGAGGAGAAGAGGAGAAGAGAGAGGAGAAGTAAGAAGAAGAGAAGAAAGAAAAAAGAAGTATATGAAAGAAGAAGAGAAAGAAAGAAGAGGAGAAGGAGAAATAAGAAGAGGAGAAGTAGAAATAAGAAGACGAGAAGAGGAGAAGAAAGAAGAATAGAAGAAGGAGAAGGAGAAGACAGAGGAGAAGAGGAGAAGAAATAAGAAGGAAAGAGAAGAGGAGAAGAGAGAAGAAGAAAGAAAGGAGTAGAAGAAGAAAGAGAGAAGGAGAAGAAAGGAGAAGGAGAATAGAAGAAACGAGAAAGAGAAGGAGAAGAAGAAGGAGAATAGAAGAAGAGAAGAACAGGAGAAGAGGAGAAGAGAGAAGAAGAAGAGGAGAAGAAAGAAGAAGGAAAGAGAAGAGGGGAAGAGGAGAAGAGAGAAGAAGAAAGAAAGAAGCAGTAGAAGAAGAAAGAGAGAATAGAAGAGAAGAGGGGAAGAGAGAAGAGAAGTATGAGAAAAGAAAGCATCGAGGGAAGAAACTAGTAATGGGTCGCTGTTGATGCTCTCTCTATCCAAGTCTCTCTCTCCTCCTTTGTAATCTCTGTAATTTGGCCTGTCATCTGACTTGTGCTAGCATCACTCGAGTGTTCTGTCTCCCCACATCAAAAAAAGAGCATATGCGTGCAATAGTCATGCGGTTATCCACTTGGGATTGGGTCTATAGAGTTGTGCACTTTGGCTCTTTGCTACATTTGCTCCGCCTCTGTCCTTGGCTCAGGTGATCAAAGAAGAAACCTGTGATCGTGCTCGGACTACGCTCTGTCGGTGCCTCTTGCGTTCTCCTCTATGCTCAGATGAACTGTCTCTAAGCCTCTGTGCCCGAGAGCCCAGGAGAAAATTGCAATTTTGTTCAAGAGCCTACTTGAGAATTGCGATTTGTTTGGGAGCTTCTTTCTTTGCTACAAATAGGTTTTCCAGGCTCCCACAGCAAGCTAAGTTCCTGCAAATCAAGATTTGAGAGTTGAATTGTGGTTTAGTTTTGGTTTGAGTAAGAGAGCTAGAAAAATCCAAGGTTGAGGCTAAAAATGCCACCACAACTCTATGGGGACTCTGATCTCAAAGGAGGGGTTAACCAAATAGCCATGCTACATGCAGATTCATGCACTCAGGATCTTGATTGGTCAGTTTTGGGTATCTTCACATGAGCTACAGGTCGAGACATGTTGAGCAAAGGGCATTCCATGTGAGAGACGAATATGCACTTTATGTGACATGAGACATAGGATCATTGTGAATTCACTATGAAATCCGAAGGCGACATCATTGCTTTAAGACATGGTTTTGGCCACTCAGAGATTTCCTACCATATCTTGCCGGCACGTTCGGGCTTCAATCCACACTTAGAAACCAAAAACATAGCAAAGGAAGCTCTTTGGTACAAAATTGTAGCAAGAGAAACACTTTTGGGCACAGAAGTCTCACACGCAATTCAAGACAAATCCTTTAGAAGAAATCGTAATTTACTTATGCTCTTGAATCTGACACCCAAACTTCAAACACGTCGTGGGAACTTCGTAGAGCTTGTAGAAACGTGCTTGCCAAATGAGAACATAGGCTTGGAGATGAGGGAGAGAAGTAAAAAACAACACTAGGGGCCAGAAAGAAGGGCTGCCCCTTTTCTTGGCGTTTCTTGCTCTTTAAGAGAACTGGGCAGCCATAGGCCCTTCTCTTCTTGGCAAATCCATGCTTGGTTTCTTGTGGAATTGTTTGATTCTTCTTTGCCTTATCATCTTCCTTGCAGATAACCTCAACAGTTCCATAATAAGACATGCTGCTTCTTCCAAGGGATCTATATTCCCCTCGGCTTCTTTGGTTGGAACTCCACCTTTAATTATCAGAGAAAGAAATAATTGGCCAATGATCACTTGTACCAATAGTTGAGCACTTCAGGCTCCAAAATCTTTCCCATATTTGAATCTAGGAACCCATCTTTCAATGTATACTGATTGGATGATACTCCTTGTTGCTGAATATTTCTCATGGTCCCTCCAAATTCTGGATCCTGTAAATAGAGCTCTTTCATGGCCTCTAAGTCCTGATGATATGCTATGTAACATTATTCACTTTAGGGCTTCTAGATAGAGCATTTGCAACTCTATTTTCAGTATAAAGAATTTGAAAATGAAACATAGATAGAAAATTCTCCCACTTCATCTGCTTTTTGGAGATCTTGGTCTGAGTCAAGAAATACTTGAGACTTTGGTGGTCAGTCTTAACAGTAAAATCAGCTCCGAGAAAATAGGGCTTCCAAATAGTTAGAGCATGAATAACTGCTAGCATCTCTTTCTCATAAACACCTAGAAACATCTTTGTGCCACAAAGCCTCCTGCTTTCATAAGCAATGGCTTGACCTTCTTGATGAAGAGCAGCTCCCACACACTCTCCACATGTATCGCAGTCCATATCAAACGGTTTCTGTAAATCTGGAACAATGAGAATAGGCTCAGTTGTTAGCTTTTCTTTAAGAGCATTAAAAGCTGTCCTTTGTCTTTCTCCCCACTTGAAGACTATGTTTTTTTCTTGGTCAAATCATGTAAGGGGGCTGCTATATCAGCAAGTGTTTGATAAAGTGTCTGTAATATGAACAAAGTCCAAGAGAGATGCTTACTTCATGTACCGAGGTGAGCTCTAGCCATTCTTGTATAGCTTTTATCTTGGCTGGATCCTTATCTAGTGATATCCACTTTTTAAATCAATGCGGCTGAAAATCATGGTTTCTCCTTCAAAATTTGGAACTCCTTGATCTTTTCTTTCATGAATCCTTCACTAAGATCGTCCTCAGGTAGTTTGCTTCTTAGAAGTTGAGTCATGACTCTTAGAAGTTGAACTCCTTTGCTCCGAAACCATGGGTAAACAATTACGATAACCAATACTTTTCGGAGTAGAATTCTTGTTTCCTAAAACAACTTAGGAAACAAACAACAAGCTGAAACTGAATTTACAACAAAAAGGATATCTAGCACACAATTGTGCTTGTTGTTTCTTGCCCAAAGTTGGACAAGAGCAGTGTTTTCATCTTCTTAGATTGTGGTCACCAAGGAAAGCAACCCAAGTATGCCACAACTAGTATAAACAAGATAGCGGTCATACAATTGTCATTCATTGGAAATATAACAACCAAAGCTGCAACCCACCATTCCTGTGACATAAATAAATGTAGAAAAATTACCCACGTGTTACATTAGATGTTGAGCTTGATATCTCAAGACTCCCTCTCAAGCTCAAATCCATCTCCAATACACCAAGCAAGCTTCTGAACGTGTGAAGCTTGTTTGTACCTAATGCCTTGGTATATATATCAGCCACCTGATCCGTGTGTTGACATACACAAGATCAACATCACCTACTAGAACCTTCTTCCTCACAAAGTGTTGAAGATTAGAATAAACGAGTTGTTGCTTATCATGCACATAAAAAATTCTAATCAGAATAGAGGTTAACATATTCTTGCAAGACGTGCAACCTTATTGCTTAGTGGCAATGTTGATATTGGCTTCAGTGACTAAGACAATTGTTACCTTTGGTCTCTTGTGTATTATATATATACCTAGATGAACCCAGGAACATGCCCAAATTCATCACATAGAAAGTGCAATTTATAACCTCATGGTAGTCATCCATGATACAATAAACCATCAACTCCATTATGCATAGTAGGGACTAGCTATTGCAACATCCCCACTAACGTCATCAGCTCCCAGTAGTGGATGTAGAACTTTATATAAATATGTGCTCGCAAACACACACACACAAGAGCATACATTTATACAAAGGTCTGCATATTGAGTTTCGGTCAAAGAAGAAAGAAAGAAAGAAAGTCTATTAATGTCCACGGGAGACCAAAAGGTCTATGGGACAATAGAGAAAGCCATCTAATACATTAGCTTAGGGAGGCCTTTTCGTTGACCAACTTGGAGTACTGAAGCTTCCCCATCATTATTAGAGTCATCACGTTTGCCATCCTCATCTGTTGTTCAATCAATGCTAGGCATGGCTGCTTGAACATGTTAAGATATCATTAAATAGGAAAAAAATAAAAAAATATCATTAAATGAATCCTCCTCATTGTACCATCCATCTAGGAGTCCCCCTATTCTGATTTTTAATGCATTATCCCTTATGGATTCATGTTCTTTAATCTCTTCTTGAATATCAGTTGTTTGCATTTTTGTGTGAACCAAATGCTTAATTGTGGAGACTAGCTGGGGGGTGAGAAGCTTTGTAAGACTTTACAGCCTCATCAATTACCTCCTGCTTACCAGGTCCCTCAAGAACTTGAATTCTAGCTATAGCATCTGCGAGTTGTGTCTTCAGCTCCCTTACCTGATCTTGTAGCAAGAACATAATATGTTCATGGTATCCAATTATGGGGTGGCCAAGAAAGCCTCCTCTTTCATATGTATGTTTTTAAAGAGAGAGAGAGGGTGCTCGAGCTACAATGGTGATATATCTCGCTTTACTAGAAGGGGCTGTTGGGGTTGAGGGGGAGGGGGACTTCGAAGTAGAGGATGAAGAAGAGGCTGAGCCACTCTTTGCTTGTGCTCCTGCTACCCCTGGGCTGAGCTAACCTCCGAGTTGGGCTAGGGGTTCAACCCAACTAGCGGTTAGAACCTCAAGTGAAGACCTTTGAGCTGTTGCTGGAGAGGGCGGCTGTTGTCCCCCTGAACTTTGCTCTCTTGGTGTCAGAGACAAACCCTGCGCTAGGGGAGAGGCTAGGCGACGACGGAGGAGAAAAGGGTTGGAGAAGGTGGACGGCAGTGTTGGAGAGGCTAGACGATGGCAGACTCAGCCATAATGAAGGCTAGCATTTGTGCACTATATATAGTTCATATCACTACTCTTATCGAACCGTCATGCGTAATGTAATATATACATATTAATAACTTTACAATTTGTGCTTATCATGACTAACACATGTGATTATCAATTGTCTTAACTATGATTTTTGCATATCTACAATAACCATATTTTTGGCAAGCAACGTAATCCATACGACTTCTATGCATGCTTGCTTTACATCCCAGCTGGCTAGTTCCCAAAACAAAAACATACATGTGTAATTCACAAAAGGCCAAAAGTTATTTGGACTCTCTAATAACTTCATGCATAACAATGCAAATCTTCCTAGATCAAAATAGCTCAGGTGAAGAAATCAAAGGTGTCTTTACAAATAAAGTTCTATGACCTTATGATGTCACCTTATGAGAGTTTTGACTTGCATAAATGCAAGAATAGAAACTACATAAAAAAAATTCAAGTCTTTACCATGCCTCGAATGATGTTTCTAAATCTAAGATGTGGTGATTGTAAGTGTCACTAAGTGCAAGAGAAATCATTGTTAGTGCTTGATTGTCTCTAGTGGTCCAGGTACTTTCGGCATCTTTTGTGACAAGTTTCCTTTCTTTGCTATTTACAATGGTTCACAAGAGGCAGTGAGGCTGCAGGAGGGTGCTAGAAGGAGGGGAGGCATGGCTGTAGGGGGTGGGGCAATGAAACAAGGGGTGGCAAAGCTGTAAGAGTGGGCTAGGAGGAGGGGTGGAGTGGCTGCAGGGGGTGGGGGACTGAAACAACGAGAGAGAGAGAGAGAGAGAGAGAGAGAGAGAGAGAACATAACATAGGCCCAAAGAAGGCTAGGGGAGGCAAGGATGGAAGTTGTGGTAATGAAAGAATTTTCAAGGTCTACATTCACAATAAAACCAAAAATTCGGCTTCCCCATTTAGAATCGTCTAAAAGATGTACATTTTATACATAGTGGTGTTGACGATGCCATTTGCATTCCACCAGTAGTGCATCTTTCAAGGTATTTATCTACAATCCCGATTTCCAACTAGAGCTAGAGGGACTTGCAAGGTACTCATCTGCACTTCAAGGCTCCTAGAGAATTAGGGATACTTACAAGCTACTCATCTACACTCCAACCCTCCTAGAGAATTAGGTGTAAATTGTAGGCTACTCGTCTTCACTTCGATCCTTCTATAGCTCTAGATCCTCACGTATAAGACTAGGTGTAGTGATCACCTCTATACACAAGCCTATGGCCCTTGAGAGTTAAGGACTTGCATTGCAGACTACCCATTTGCATTTCATCTCTCACAAAGGATTAATGTTTGCATGTCGATTCTCTTCCCCAAGGATTGAAGCGCCTTGCAAGCTACTCATCTGCAACCCTAACTACAGTTGGAGGTACTTGCAAGGCACTCACCTATATTCCAACCCTCCTAGAGAATTAGGGGTCGAATCATATGCACTCCAACCCTCCTAGAGAATTAGGGGTACTTGTAAGATACTCTATCTACACTCCAACCTTCCTAGAGAATTAGGGGTATTTGCAAGCTACTTATGTACACCCTAACTCTCTCTCTATGGACCAATTCTTCTTGCATCCATTTGCAACCCTGACCTTCATGACGTACATTAGGGTTTCTCTTGCAAGCTAATCATATGCAATCCTAGTAGTGGGATTCAAGCGTCCTACTACACTTGCCACATTCTTATGAAATCAACACTCCAAAAAGGAGATCCACAACTGTAACTATTGCAAGAAAAACAAAACAAGAAAGAAAGCAATATTTGACTAATTCCCACTTGCCTAATCATCACCGACCTTATGATCGCCTACAAAGCTCTATTTCTCGCAATGAACATAAGAAGTTAAAGAACTACCTATTCAATGTCAACGAGATTGAGCTTGAGGACCCATTGCGTGTGAAATGCTGAGGATCGTTCAATTGGGCAATATCAACGATGAGGAATTTCCAGAGCAGATATTATGACATTGAACGACAGAAAACGTTGTCAGCAGCAGCACTGTAAATATCCAAGAAGATAATAAAGTTGACCCAATTTGACTTTGGTCACAGAGTATTTCTCTTATTTTGGGTCAAAGTCTAGTTGAAAACATTGACTAAGTCAAAGAAGCTTGATTTCGATCAAGGAGACTTGGCTTCAACCAAGCAAGGTTGACTTGGATCAACCAAAGGATTTGTGCTGACTACGATCAAGGAGCCTTGACCTGGGTTAAGTGCTTGGTCAAGGGTCAACCTCGGTCAACCAAAGTATTATGTTTATGTTTATGTGCACATGTGTGTTTGGTGGGGACACCCATAGTGACTAGGATTAGTTTAAAAGACTTTTATTTCTAGGCAAATGCTAACGATTACTGGGTGCCATGGCTATGTCCATTTAATTAATTGTTGCATGTTTGAGACAATGGTTTAATACCTACCAATTATGGAGCCTGGCAGGCAACCAGGAGGTGCCCGTGTGACCGAGTGCTATGAAGGCTCTAGAGCTGCTCTATGTGGCATGTAATTAGGAAATTATATATACCTAGATGAATCCAAGAACGTGCCCAAATTCACCATATAAGAAAGTGTAGTTTATATAACCTTGTGGTAGTCATCCACAAGACAATAAACCATCAACTCCATCATGCATAGTAGGGACTAGCTACTATGACATCCCCACTAATGTCATCAGCGCCAAGTAGTGGGTGTAGAACTTTGTATCAATATATGCTCTCTCTCTCTCTCTCACACACACACACACCACACACAAAAACACACACACACACACACACACACACACACACAAGAGCATATATTAATACAAAGCTTTGCGTACTGAGTTTCTCGTAGGGCAAATTCAGCCATAATGAAGCCTAGCACTTAGGGAGAAGGCTAATCAAACAAAAGTCCACAAACTCTTCATCCAAGCTACAATGGCTTGTGAAGGAAAAGTTAAATAATCATTTCATTTTAGTCTCTCCTAAATAAAATCATAAGAGAGAAAGAATTATAACAATAAAAAGGGGGTAGTTGAGAGGGCATACGTACCATTAAAGATAGAAAGAATTAACACAATATTAGCTGGCCGCAACCTAGACCAAAATTTTAGAGTGAAATTAGGAAATTATTCTAGAAATTAGACAAGTGGCATGTTGCCAAGCTAGGGGTGTGGAATTTTCCATCCCCCATGTGTTCTATTTCTGTCAGTCGATGGATTATGTGTGTATTCCAGCCACAAAGCTTGAAAGCTTGGTAAAAATTTTCTCTCAAGCAATAAAGACCTTCGGGGGTCTCCAGCCCGACTGTTGTCCTAAGCAATGAGTAATCAGTAATCAGCAGCAAATGCAAGAGAGGCCTGGAAGATAATATCTGGAAGATAATATTCGATGAAAGGAATGTGTGACTGCATTAATAGCAAATGCCTTAACAGTGTTATCAGAGAGCACTAGCTTACTGCCTTCTCAGGTAGTAACGATCCCAAGAATCAAGCTAAGAACCTATGAAAGATGAATTATGACTGTATCCTGAGAACATGATAGGAAAAAGTGATTCTGTCGAGCGTCAACGAGGGGGAAGAATCTCAAAATGGTGTGGTGATCTCCATTCTAGCAATCTCAAAACGGTGTGGTGATCTCCATTCTAGCAATTACAGGTGACTGTATTCTGCATCTCGTACGATGTATGTGAAAAAGGGGTGCTGCATAAGAGGTCTTTCTTGCTAAGTCAGCAAGCGTTGGTCAAGAAGTTGTGCAAGTACTTGAGCTGCAGGCCCCAATAGTTTATGTCCAGCAAGCAAAAGGGTGCTAGAGTAGCTACAAATTATCCACAGGTTCTGAATTTTCTGTTTCAGCACAGTAAGCGTTTCTCTTTCAATATGGTTGAACCACGAGATGAGAAAAGTTTTAGTTTCAAGAACCTTGAGCCTGAGCAAGCAAGAAGAGATAGTGATAAAATCTCGGATTCAGCTTGAATTCAGCTCCAAGATTAAGGCAAAATTAGAAGACATGGTTAAGGTGCGCATGCAGGAAATGGAGGAATTTTGCCATGAACGGCAACAACTGACTGGATGTAGGAATCATCCCATTATGTGCCTATGCCTGTAAAGGGTGTTTACACACTTGCGCACCATGGGCACTGCCCATGGATCATGGACATGCAAGATTGCCTGTCCATGTCCAGCCCACGGCCCAGATGCATTCAATGCACAATGGGCGGGTTCTATTCTGTAAACACCCTAAGGCAACAGTCCAGAAAAGAAAAAGGGATGACCATATAGAGTGATCCCATTCTCGGAAGAAGAGGACCAGTCATTACCGCAGGTCCCCAAGTTCCCCCCCCTCTTCTTCTAGTTTGACCTCTTTGTCTTCTTCTTCTAGGTCATCGCCACCTAGGTCCGAAAGGAAGAGGTCATCCAAGAGAGAACATGCAAGCACCAAGGCAGTAAAGCCTAGGGAATTTAAAGAAGGTGGAAAGTCTGTTAAATTCCTCACCTTTAATGGACAATATGGGTATAATGAGAAAGCTATGCAGTTCATAAGGCAATTTGATGCTGCGTTTGGTTTCATGAGTCTTCAAAACTGTGCATGATCAGTTTGCACCTGGCAGGATCAGAGGTGGGGTGCATAGAAGACGACAGAAAGCCTTTTACACAAGCAGTTTATGCCTAGCAGTTCAGAGACCATGTCCTCCCTAGTTGGGATAGTTTGCATATGGATGCAGGGGATACAATAGAAATCTACAACCAGAAATTTCGGGATGCCTATTTGTAGGTTGAACCCAACTCGAGAAGTATAGGGCTAGTTTGAATCCTAAGATACTGGTTGTGGTTAATACTCGGCATCTCAAAGGCATACAAGATATTATGCATTCACCTTCTGTGGCTAGTCTGATGCATATGCAGGACCCTGCTATTGTGCCTTCACTTCATGCACGCCTATTAGAAAAGAAATATATATACACCTTTGTAAGACTAGAAAAGAAAAAGCATGATCCACCCAAGTCTGAAAAGAAAGAGTTCCCCAGGGCTAAAAAGAAGGGATTCCAGCCCCAAAAGCCGAGGGGAAATCAAATGTCCAGGGGATGTAAAGGAAAATTCTTCTTTTCCCCTGAGCACATTGCTATCTTTTGGAAAAAAGGTAAATGCTTTAGGTGTGGAATAGAGGGGCATATGGCTGCCCAATGCCCTAAGAGACCTTGGGCTCTAGGAGCAGAAAAAGCCACAAGAACCGCAAAGTCGCATACATGTTGGGACGAGTTACCGATCTCGATAAAAAAGAATCATCAGAGATTAGCAAGTACTTATTTTGTTCGACCCAAGAGCTACATATAATTTCATATTAGAAGATCTAGTTCTCAGATTGGGAATCAAGACTGAGGAACTGGGAAGAGCGCTTGATGTTGATCAGATGCTCCACAGTGACCCTAATCTTGTAACCCCTTTGATTGGTAAACTCCGGATACATGTGCAGGGGGTATGTGGACCAAGAGGACTACCACTCAAGCAACATGATGTGGTTCTAGGGATACCATGGTTTCACCACAAAGGAGTTAAGTTGTCCATTCTAGAGAGGACCTTGGAATTTGTATATAAACTAAATTGAAAGGAAGCATTGAAACGTGACACAATTTCAAAATCTTTTTTAATTTCCAGTGTTCATTGGAAACTATTAAAAGACATCAAAGGAGCTAAAAACGACTAAGTAGTAAGTGCTATTGAGGTGTTCAATCTATGGGAGGTTACTGGAAAATATCATATAATTAAGGTGTTCAATCAAGGGAAGTTTGTAGGTCTTTCATAACATTATATACCTAGGAATTTTAGAAGTCCAGCACACCGTTTAGAGCTTCAATACCAATAGAAATTTATCCTCCATTTCACGACTCTTCTACACTTGTGTTTGGCATGTAGCTACAACATACACACGTATTCATAGAACTCAACAGATCTTAACTGAAATGATGAGAAAGCTCGAACATAAGGAAGAAGAAAGTCAATCTACTATCAAAGACATCCGTGTCCTTCAAGGAGATGGACCTCTAAAGCTCCATGGTGAATGTGGCCACATTGCACAAAATGGAAAGAACATTTTGGGTCAGAAATCACATGAAAAATATGGGCTAAGAAATCATTTCATGGCCACTATGGCTTCACCAACGAAAAGTTGTTCAACATTGGAGAGGATAAAAGAACGTAGATGTATTCATCTCTCACACTACATTACGAAAAAGGAACAATTGATTCCTTTTTGTGTATTTTTGGGAATAAAGCATCAATTATTCAATTCAATCCTCTCATATTTCATCCTTTGTAAGTACTTGAGAGATTTTGGAGAGATCTCCACAGATGTAGTTGATATCCAAGACGTTGTGTGCAATTTCAACAGTCACACTAGTCGATTAAATTGCAAGTTCTACATAGTATATGTATTTTTTCGACTGATCGTCGTATTCTTTCGCTGGATTTCTTTGGTGATTAGCAAAATCCATGTCCCTCTTCAGATCCACTTAGGATTCTACAATTATGCATTTTTGCACACATATCTTTGTTTCACTATATGCTAATATATACTAATCCTGCTGTGTTTTGATCAAGGCAGATGTCCACTCCAGAACGACAAGAAGGACTAGAGGATGAGCGGTTATGGAAGAGTTAATTGATTAACAGAGAGAGATTTCGAGGGAAGGAAATCATTGGGGCAACGATTGAAGGGAATCACAAATAGAATTAGCATTCGCTGTGGAAACCACGACCAAAACTACATGAAATGCAAGCTACATTTTTTAAATTCAATATAATCATGCTTTGCATATTTCTTGAAGCCTTGGATCCTCATTGCCATATAAGATTTTACCACACTTTAACCACATGATGTAAATCACCATATAATGCATAGTCTCTAGGCTAGTCATATAATGAATTATACACATACTACCTTTATCATGAGTATGCTTTCTATACATTTCAAAAAGTTTAGAATTTTTCTCCAAGGGCATTTGATTTGAAAGACATTGGTATTCGAAACTTGTCTTCACGTGTAATGTTATAAAATTTTTATTTAGTCATTTGTTAGCATTGCCCTATGGGCAACGGTGTATAGGGGTGGTTCACCCACCCTGAGCAGAGGGTGGATTTGCATGATCCCGGAGACATGATAGACATTTGACAGTGGCGACCGATCACCCTACTGAATACCGTGTACAAGATCTTGGCTAAGGTCTTGAGTTTGCGGCTACATCCCCACCTCACTACTATCATTCATGATACTCAAACTGGTTTTGTTAAGGAGAGTAGCATCCTCGACAATATTTTCACTTTTTGAGAGGCAGTTGATTGGGCTAGGGAGGAGGAGGCATAGCCCCTCGCCATCTTGCTTCTGGACTTCGAGAAGGCTTATGAGACAAGGTGGAGTGGTTCTTTCTAGAGGGCACCATGCAATGGATGGGCTTCTCAGATAGATGGATTAGAGGAGTTGCGGCTCTCTATGCAGGGACTTGTGCTCATTGGTAGGCCACACGAGGGAGGCTTTCTCTCTTTCTCACTCGGTCAGGCAGGGGTACTATTAGCCGGAAAAGAAATCAGGACCAGAGGCTAGAGGCTAAGCATGGCGATGCTCGAGGGCCATAGAGGATAGGAGATCGTGAGGGTGAAACGTTATCATGGGAGGGGAAAAGGAATTAGAAGGGAAGGGAATGAAGA
The DNA here is from genome assembly GCF_047967505.1 of Dipteris shenzhenensis. NCBI lineage: Eukaryota > Viridiplantae > Streptophyta > Polypodiopsida > Gleicheniales > Dipteridaceae > Dipteris > Dipteris shenzhenensis. Next base: position 50,417,049 of record NC_141602.1, on the reverse strand, counting down.
GGGAGACTATGACACAAGGGGAAAGGGAGAGGGGGAAGAGAAGCATGTACACGATAGGAGGAGGAATGGAGGAGGAATGTAAAGATGGAGACATCAAGGGAAGAGAACCATGCTTTATTTGAAAGAAAGAATGAGAGGGAAATATCAAAGTACTAGCTAGGTGGCTTTACAAGAATGAGCGTGTCTCATTAAGGAATAGCTCCCTCCTTTTATAGCCAAAAGAGGGGGTCTTTTCGAATTAATGCATCCTCCCACATGCATGGTGTGTGTGGAAAAGTCTCCCATGTGGGCTAGGCGGTTACGCACTCTCAATTGTGTGCGACAACCCTTTGCCTCAATTTTTCACATAAATCAAGCCCCATATCTTAAGTCTATGATACTCCCTTGGTCTCTTCCCAATTTTATAATATGTTCAAATCTCTAGGAGGACAAGTGGAGGGTTGGCACAAGGAATCTTGCCACCTCATCCTACTTTTTCCATTATTTAACTTGCTCTCTTGGACCTTCTATACCTCCCCCACATGGGCCTATCCTATATGGAGTGAATAACCTAATATAATATCCATCTCCACCTATTTTATATTACTTCTCCCATGGACTTTAAGCCATATCTCACTAAATGTAGCTTAGGTGGAGGGGTGGCACATGGAGGAGCCATGCCACCTTACATTTTATAATATTACTACCATGGATTATGTACAACACACCTTATGGGTCCTCTTACGTGGAAGGGTGGCACATGGTCATGCCCTACCACCTCAACCTTGGGCCCTATGCACACCATATTTTATTATACTATTGCCACACATACAAACATACACACATATTAATGCCTTTTTCCTTAGACAATTTTATTCATAATAGTTCTCCCACAGGCAGGGAATGCACAGCATTTCCATGCTTGGGTCCATCATGCACAAAGAAAGGCTTGAGATAACGCTTGTTGATCACCTTCTTGCAATATGGTTCATGCAGCTCCTGAACTTGTACAGACCCATTGCTACGTTCCTTAATGACTTTGTATGGACCAGTCCACAGTGGCAGAAACTTATCCATTTGGTGGTCCAATCTGTTATAAAAGCATAGCACAACATCCCCCTCAGCAAAGTGTCTTTCCAATCTGTTATCAAAGCATAGCACAACATCCCCCTCAGCAAAGTGTCTTTCCCATCTCTTGCGAATCTTAGCATTCAAGCGGGCCTTTTGTCGATTCTTTTGGATCTCTGTTTGGTGTAGTACAAGGCGTCGGGTTTCATCTAACTTCTCAAGTTGTACCAATCTGGCCTCTACATGTTCATCTTCTGTCATCCTCTGTTCTTGTGCCAATCTCAAGGCCGAAATGTCTATCTCTAGTGGTAAAACTGCCTCAGTACCATACACCAACTCAAAATGAGTGTGACCTGTAGATGTTTTATGAGTGATGTTGTAAGCCCACACGACTTCAGTGACCTTCTGATCCCATTGGCTCCTGTTCCCTGTGGCCATTTTTCCCATGGTTTTACAAAGGAGGCCATTGGTCTGCTTTGTTTGACCCATGGATGCCGGATAATAGATGCTAGAACTATGATGATCACTACCCATGCGATCCATGAGTAACTTTAAAGATACATCCACAAAGCACACATAGGCAGGGTAGGGTGTGACTAGTGTATTGTGAAATACTACACGGGAAGAATCTTCAGCATAGAATAGCACATAGACAATCTTAAAAGGACCACCCTCATGATATCACATCCATCTTTACAAGCGAGGGTTAGAGACATGGCGCTGCATGACGTTGTTCATCAAGGCAAACAAGAATGCCATGACAAATGTCAATAGTTGGAGAGCTTGCACATCACCTTCATCTTCTTCCAGTTCTTATAGTCGCCATGCTATTTCTTCAAGGGATGTGTAGTTTGGCACCCTTTTTTTGAGCAATGACCTTGAGGACCTTTCTGATGATCTTTCGAAGTTGGTGAACTCGTATTAAGTATGCCCAACACTTAGTTTCATGATGACCACAACCTTTGCATTCCTTACAAAGGATCACCCTCCTTCGTGGCTTGCGGCTTTGTTGGGGTGGTGCTTCGACTCGCGTCATGCGTGATTGAAGTACAAGCTTCACGTGCCAAGAAATCAGCAACTAGATTTCGCTAAATTTTTACCTCTTCAAATTGGTTGCAAAGTTTCAATGCTTGTTGATGTTGTGGAACCAAGCCTTTGCTCCGCACCTTCCGCCTTCCACTAACTTGTTCACATACTAGTTGAGAATCTCCTTGTACTTTAAGTTGCTTGACATGATGCTCTTGTGTCTTTTGTAGCCCAAAAATGAGCACCGAGTACTCATCTTGATTGCAAGTACTTGCAGGTGTAGACTTGATATAATGATACTCCTCACCACCCGACGAAGTGAGCTTCACACCCACGCTAGCAGCCTTGGTCAAAGGTTTGTAAGCTCCATCAAATTGAAGGATCCAAGATGTCATCACACCAAGACTAAAATTCAGACATCCCAAGTTTCTCGGTAGTCTAGGATAGGTAGAAGGAGAGGGTGGGGAGAATTCAACACTTGAGCCAAACGTTTAGCAACAAATAAACTTGTAATTCTTTGTTTGATAGTTTATCTTTAGACAAAAAAGAATTACAACTTGAAGCTCGAAATGAGGCACAAAAGGTTGATTAGGTACAAATGGATTCCTTGGTCGAAACATTACCAACCATAGCCGAGGCCTAGAAATATTTGTAGTGAGATTGAGAATAAACCATTCAAGATGAGCTTATCCATAGGAATTAACAAGCAGATGCGCCAAATCTCTCCCCAAGCTTGAGGAGCATCCCACCCTTCGATGAAGGACACCGTTTTAATTACCTCTGAAGCAGCAAGTAGTTCGATCACCGCACAATGAGTAGAATTAAAATCAAAGTTCTCCCAGTATATCAGTAGTTCTTCCACATGCATCCTCCCACATGCATGGTGTGTGTGGAAAAGTTTTCTATGTGGGCTAGGCAGTTACGCACTCTCAATTGTGTGTGACAATCCTTTTGCCTTAATTTTTCACATAAATCAAGCCCCATATCTCAAGTCTATGATACTCCCTTGGTCTCTTCCCAATTTTATAATATGTTCAAACCTCTAGGAGGACAAGTGGAGGGTTGGCACAAGGAATCTTGCCACCTCATCCTACTTGCCCCATTATTTAACTTGCTCTCTTGGACCTTCTATACCTCCCCCACATGGGCCTATCCTATATGGAGGGAATAACCCAGTATAATATCCATCTCCACCTATTTTATATTACTTCTCCCATGGACTTTGAGCCATATCTTACTAAATGCAGCCTAGGTGGAGGGGTGGCACATGGAGGAGCCATGCCATCTTACATTTTATAATATTACTACCATGGATTATGTACAACACACCTTATGGGTCCTCTTACGTGGAAGGGTGGCACATGGTCATGCCCTGCCACCTCAACCATGGGCCCTATGCACACCATATTTTATTATACTATTGTCACACATACAAACACACACATATATTAATGCCTTTTTCCTTAGACAAATTTATCCATAACAGTACCCCCTTGCCCATTTCCTCTTTCTCTTTGTAGCTGAGGCTTGGAATACTTTCTGATATCACAAGCCGAAAGTCTCATAGAGATGAGGCTCCCACTCAGGTAGGATGAGGAGCTACTCAACTCAGAGTTTACAGATGACATGGCCTTGTATGTGGTATAACTGGCAGCAATTAGGGGAGATCTAACCATATACTACGAGGCCTCTGGCACTCAGATCAATTGGACTAAGTCTATAGGCTTCTTCACAAGAGAAGAGGAGGTCCAGAATTGGGGGAGTGCCTTTGGCTTTCATTGGATTCCTTGGCATTTTCAACTTGAGATTTCAACATATTACATCATAAAATCATTTTCCTTACAAACTAATTTGAGCCACATGCTGTTGCTAGCTACTAAGAAAAGTGCAAGTACTTCAAAACCAGCATTCAAAGAAAATGAAAGATGTAAAAAACAATGCTTTTTAGCACATATCTCTATAAAATGAATCCACAACAATCACTTGTCCACCTTTGCTCTTGTAGCATCTTGCGTAACAAATCAACTCTCTGTCCACCTTTGCTCCCGGAGCTCACATCATTAAGCTATGCTCTTAATTGATTCAATTTGCCTTGTTTTTTGTCACTTGCCTTTCAACACAAAAACTTTCTCCACTTCTCACACCCTCAGCACGAATTCTATGTTCTCAATGATAGTTTTTCCAATGTTCGGCTGAACAACTAGCCATATATATATATCATGCCCCTTATCTCTTGCCTTTTGGCCAACATCTTCCAGCTAGCCGTATAATATCATCATTGCAACTCCGGAGAAGGAATGGGCACCAACATTTCGACAAGCTTCCTTCTTTGAGGCCTTTCAGGGGCCTTTCCTAAGGATGCCTCTCCTATTTATGTAGTGTGTCTGTAATCAAGTGAAATTCTTGGCATGGTGCACTAGCTTCATGGACATGTTTTGCCTTTATTTTTGTGATTACATGGTACGTTAGAGTTTGGTCATTGTAATGAAAACTATTAACTACAACTATAATTTTGTTGAAGGTTTGGTGAAGGATTTCACTAGGCTTTTATGAGGTCCAAAAGAAGCACTATTGGATTCATGAATTTCTTATTGAGAGAAGAGTTTTCATGAGGTCGCAATTGGTGAATAGGCTCTACCCCTCATTTTGGTGGTTAATCGAATCTTTTCTCTACTTAATCTCCCTTTATTTTTGGCATAGGGAGCATAATTTATAATCCTTTATCTATGGCTTGATGTTGCTTTATTGATGGCATAGGGCAATGCTACCATGCCTCATGCACCTCTTGTTTCAAATTGCCTTTTAATAGCCTTGCACTCTTGTTCACTTGTCTTCTACATATGCCAGGTTTATCTCACCATTGACCACCTTTTCCCTAATGAAGTGATATTGCACTTCTATATGCTTTGTCTTGGCATGATAAATAGGATTCTTTGCTAGCATGATACTGCCGAAATTGTCACAAAAGATAACAACACTACTATCAATACAAACATCCAATCATTAAGCAAATATCTCAACCATGCCTGCACATAGGCTGCAATAGTTGTACCATGGTATTCAGCTTCTATGGTAGAAAATGTCACAGTAGGTTGTTTCTTACTTGATACCACATGTTGGTGATGCCAGAAGGCACCACATGTTAAAGGGGAGTGTCAGGTTCCAATCCCTGTCCCATAGCCATGCTAGCTCCAAAAGGTCCCGGGTTTATTAGGGCATAAAAACTTTCGATGCCAATATAAAAGTTTAGCTTCTTAACAAAACTAGCTTGAAAAAATCATCCAGGCTCCCATAATAGCACATTAGGGGAATTTTGGACTCAAAAAGGGCCTCTTGGATTAGTACATTAAGATTTATGATTAGTAAACTAGCCAATGGGAAGTCTTGGGCATTAAAAGAACAGAGGAGTCCATATTGGCCTCTCATTCGTGGAGAGATGTACCTTGGTCCCCACTAGGTTCCCACTTGCCTCCTCTTTCCCCACCACCTCCTGAGGCATTTACTCCCCCCCTTGACTTTTTCATGGTCCCCCTACCCGCCTCCCCTCACTCCATGGGCCCCCAAATTTGCGAGTTTTTTGTCCTCCAAAAAATAAAAAATTTTAAAAAGTGTCCTCGACCCCCAAAACACCTCCTAAGAGGCCCCCTAAATTATCCCCATTGACTACCGACCTTCCTCCTAGCCTCTTTCTCCTCTCAGCCTCCTCCTCCTTCTCTCAACCTCCTCTCAACCTCCTCTGCCTCCTCTCAACCTCCCCTCAACCTCCTCTCAACCTCTTCCTCCTCTCACCATCCTCCTCTCAACCTCCACTCATCCTCCCCCTCTCAATATCCTTAGCCTCCTCTCAACATCCTCACAACCTCTTCTTGCTCTTACCCTCGTCCTCTCAATCTCTTTATCTTTTCTTTCTCCCATTATTTTCATATTAATGAAGCACTCCTCTTCCCCTAGACTAAATGTAAGACACATTTTGAATGAGTACTTCATTTTTGGGATTGATCAAGAGGGGCTTGTATGGGAGCGAGGGTAAGAGAACTATGTTGTGGAGAGAGAGAGAGAGAGAGAGAGAGAGAGAGAGAGAGAGAGAGAGAGAGAAAGAGAGAGAGAGAGAGAGAGAGAGAGAGACAGATGGATTCATATGCATTTCGGATACTCTCAACCACATATCAAGAATGCTAGAACTCAAAAGGTAATTCAAAAAATTTATGGTATAAGCACCAAAGCAAGAAAGATACAACTCAAGCAAAGGCTTCATGGAGTATGGAGAGGAAATAGATGCATAATAGATTATGTGGCTAAGATTAGACAAATAGCATAAGATTTGGCTTCTATTAATTGGAGGATGATGACCTAATAACGGTCACTTTGAATGGATTGGGGCCACAATATCAAGCCTTTAATATATCTATATTAGTGAGAGTGCCTATGCCTAACTTTGAATAATTGGCTGGCTTATGCATGATGAAAGAAGTCAAATTGGGATTGAGAGGCTCCAGCAGTGGTGGACCTAGTGGGAGAGACCATGTATTCTACCATGATAGAGTTAGATTCTCTAGAGGCCATGGTGGTGCCTCAAGAGGAAGAGGATATGATGCTCATATATATGGCCATCCAAGTGGTAAGGAAATGGAATGCCTAGAGGTGGTGGGAACATGCATAGAGACACAGGGAGAGGATCCCCAAACCATTGTAGAGGGAAGACAACCTACATGTAAAGACATTGGAATTGCAATTTCTGTGGCAAGTATCGCCATTATGAAAGGGAATGTTATGTAAAGAAAAATTCCAGCCATAGAGGTAGAGGTGGTAGAACGCAATACAATAATTATGCTGGAGTTAGATTATGAGCATAGACCTATAGGTCATGTAATTTCCATGGAACATGTTGTTGGGAACATGTCAAAGCCATTACATAGTGATGATTGGTTCTTGGATTCCGGTGCCACTAATCATATGACCTATCATGGTGATTGGTTCACTCATAAAGACAAGGTGCCTCAACTTTGAGGATTTCAGCGTGATGCTTCTGGAGGAGGAGATGCATCAAAAGATGAGGACTGGAGAAGATTCGGCTTTTTGGATCGGATCAAAGAAAGGTAAGGGTAAGGACTCTGGTCCATTTTCTTCTGATGATAAAAAGAGAAAGAAGAAGATCAAGTGCTTTTATTGCAATAAGGCAAGGTACAAGTAGAATGAGTGCCGAAAGAAGATTAAAGATGAGAAGAACGGAGTAAAGAAAGAGTCCAGCAATAGCGCGTAGGTAGTACCAATAGAGCTATTCGTAGCAATTGAGGAGATTTGCATGGAGGCAGTTCATGTACCTGCGGATGAACCTTGGATCATTGACAGTGGTGCATCGTGCCACATGACCAGTCGGAAGGATTGGTATACCTCTCTACAGCCGGTAGGGAATGACATCATGGTAGCAGTTGGCAATGATGCAAAATGTCCAGTAAAAGGAAAAGGTATGATTGCTCTCAAGTCAGATGGAGTTGTAAAACAGTTGTCTGATGTTCTTTATGTGCTAGATATCAAGAAGAACTTGTTGTCCGTTTCTGCGATCATGGATCGGGACCTCAAAGTTCAATTCGATAAGAATGGTGCACAGATGCTAGATCTTCAAGGAAAGGTCGTTGGTAAAGATACATGGCACAACAACATTTACAAACTCTCAGCTTTTAGTGCTCGAGCGGATGTGAAGGACACTAAGCTGTGGCATGAGAGGTTTGGTCATCTAAACCTTAGTTCTTTGAAGGAGATGCATAAAAATGGAATGATTGCAGACCTACCAGAAATTTCAGATCTGCCTGATGTATGTGAAGCTTGCATGATGGGCAAGCAGCATCGGTAGCCCTTTCCTAAAGAGGCCAGCAGAGCAAAGGCTCCTCTAGAGCTCTTTCACACGGACCTCTGTGGAAAGATGGAGACGGAAGCTTTGGGTGGTTCCTTCTACTTCATGACATTGATCGACGACTATAGTAGAAGGATATGGATATACTTCCTGAAGATGAAAGACGAGGCTTTCAGTAGGTTCAAGGAATGGCATGTAATGGTCGAGAAAGAATCAGGGAGGAAGGTGAAGAAGCTGACATCAGACAGAGGTGGAGAGTTCACATCGACTGAATTCAAAAGTTACTGCAAAAGTCACGAAATCAAGAGGTAGAAACCCCCGCCACATACATCACAGCAAAATGGAGTAGCAAAACGCAAGATGCGCGTCATCTGCGAAAATGGGTTGGAGTATGATGAGAGGGAAAGATTTGCCAAAGACTTTCTGGGCTGAAGCATGTAACACTGTAGTTTACATCCTTAATCGTAGCTACACGAAGGCTGTGAACGGGATGACTCCATTGCAAGCCTTTTTGGGTAAGAAACCTTCAGCTGCACATTTTAGAGTTTTTGGATGTGACTATTTTGTGCATGTCCTTGATGCTACCAGGACCAAATGGGAACCGAAGAGCTGGAAGTGTATTTTATTGGGCTACAGTGAAGAGGCGAAGGGTTACCATCTCTATAACCCTGTTACCAAGAAGATAATTGTAAGTTGCGATGTGGTCTTCTCAAAACAGCCGCATCAATTGGAGGAGGATGCTTCCTTCCCAGACAACCAGGACCAGGATATCCATCCAGTACCGCCACCAATAGCAGACTGAACTCCCCCAATAGTGCTTGGTTGGATTCAAGACAAAGAAGATGAAGAAGAGCCTACAGAACCACAACGGCAATGGCTATTCTCGAAGTGGGTAAAGCAGCTTTCGGATGGCAGAGAACCTCTAGCCATTGAGGAGGAACCATCCAAACACCGCCGGTCCAAGAGATTAGAGGAGCAAAGAAGGGTGCAAGAACATTTGGTCAACTATGCTTTGATGACAGAAGTGATCCGTGCTGATGAACCCAAGTGTCTTGAAGAGGCACAGGGCGATGATAGGTTGATGGAAGTTATGCAGTCAGAGTATGGCTCCATAATGAAGAACAACACTTGGGACCTTGTGGATCGACCACCAAAGTGCAAGGTAATCGAAACCAAGTGGGTGTACAAGATCAAGTACAAGTCCCACGGCACGTTGGATAAGTACAAGGCTCGGCTCATGGCAAAAGGATTTGCACAGATACATGGTTTTGATTATCAAGATACTTTTGCTCCCACAGGTCGACTAACCACAGTTCGCAGTGTTTTGGCTTTAGCTACCCAGGGAAGTTGGCCCGTGTTTCAGATGAATGTGAAATCCGCCTTTCTAAATGGAGATCCCAAGGAGCAGGTATACGTGGAACAACCACCAGGTTTTGAGATCCCCGGTTCAGAAGGTAAAGTCTACAAACTGAAGAAGACACTTTACGATCTAAAACAGGCCCCAGGAGCCTAGTACCAGTGAATTGATGCCTAATTTCTGCAAAACGGGTTCAGGAGGAGCCCATCTAATGCAAATTTGTATATCTTCAGAGAAGGAGGCAAGTGTATGATCATGGTTCTTTATGTGGATGACCTTGTCATAGCAGGGAACCATGAAGAGAAGATCTCGCAGACGAAGCATTTGCTAGGAAGAGAGTTTGAAATGACAGACCTCGGATTGATGCATTTTTGTTTGGGGATTGAAGTTTGGCAGGAGCCAAAACAGATCTTCATTTCACAACTGAAGTATGCTGGAGAGATACTGAAGGCATTTGGCATGGCTAAGTGCAAAACAGTTGGTACCCCTATGGAGGTTGACGCAAAGCTCTCAAACAAGGATTCATCACCACTAGTGGATGAAGCGAAGTACAGAAGGCTTGTGGGCAGCTTGATTTACCTGTGCAACATACGGCCGGACATAAGTTTTGCGACGGCTGTACTAAGTAGGTTTTCCAATAAGCCCCGGGAGAACCATTGGAGGGCAGGGATGCGGGTGCTGAAATACATCAAAGGCACACTTGATTATGGAATCACTATACCAAGGGCAACATCTTGACCGGATTCTGTGACTCGGATTGGTGGGCAGGAGACGTGGACAGCAGGAGATTAGTGACAGGGTATTGTTTCTCACTTGGATCTGGAGTTGTGTCATGGGTCAGCAAGAAGCAACCCATAGTTGCTCTTTCTTCTATCGAGGCCAAGTATAAATCTGCATGCTTTACTTCTTGCGAAGCAGTGTGGTTGAGAAGGATTTTGGGGGACATGGGTGTAGTGCAAAACAAGCCTACGTAGTTATCATGTGATAGTCAGAGTCGCATGGCGATTGCAAAGAACTCGGTGTTCCACGCTCGCACAAAACACATTGAGATTCAATATCACTTTGTACGCGAGCTGATCATGGATGGAGAGGTTGACTTAGTGTATTGTTCGACTACAGAGAATGCTGCGGACATCTTCATGAAGGCTCTTGGAAGAGACTTGCTAGAGAGGCATCTTTATCGACTTGGCATTGGGCCGAAAAAGTAAGTTCACTTGCAGGTGGGCATTGAGGAGGGGTGTTAGATATCAATGCTCCACTCTCATGTAACTACGCAAGAACCAACTAACTCTACTTGTAAGCCCCCCATATGAGGAGAAGGCATTTGAGTAGCTCGATTATCCAATAGGTCTTGGTTTGGACATTAGATGGGGGCTATGTGTGGCCTAATGGATGGACAACTTCAGATAAAGTTGGCACACCACCAACTAGGCTACATGCAAGTGTGGGAAGGCATCCCTTGACTGACCGCAATGAGGGTAGATGAAGCATTTCCCGAGGTAGCCCACTCTCGGGTTGCGGGGCCGTTTGGAGCCTCAGATAATCTCAGATGGCTGTGGGCCGAACAGAGACCGTAGGTTAGTTGCTCTGTTTATCACCGGTTCTATCGTATGGTCGGTGGCCTATTTCAGGACCGACTCCTAGTCGACCGTTTTGGGCAGACTGGGTCGGCCACCCAATTGAGCCTAACCGACTACAACTGGTGGCTATCTAAGAGCAAGCCCCTGAAGCCCATTTCATCACTGGCTACAACAACCCTGATTCCTTAGCATCCAGCCTCCGTCTTCTACTATTTCCAGCATGCCATCAAAGCTTCTTTCACAGGAACACATGGTTGGGAGGTAGCGCCATCTATTGTATTAATTCTATAGTAATCAAATTTTTTGATTCTCCATACTATCTTGTTTTCTCTCTTGCATATGAGATCCTGTTATCTGTTGAGCACATACGTATTATTTTCTTACAGTTCCATCTTATTATTTTCAACACAAGACAAGTCTTCTATATCAGTAAGCATGTTTGAGTCATTTGCAAGACAACACAAGTCTTCTATACCAGTGAGCATGTTTGAGTCACTTGCAACACAGGATAAGTCTTCTATACCAGTGAGCCTATTCGAGTCACTTGCAACACAAGACAAGTCTTCTATACTAGTGAGCCTATTCGAGTCACTTGCAACACAAGACAAGTCTTCTATACCAGTGTGAGTATATTTGAGTCACTTGCAACACAAGAAACCTTTTCTGCATCAACATCTATTACTATAATGTCCTCAATACCTGTGAGCATGCCACTATGATACTCTTGATTATTACTATAGCTTCTTATCAATTTGGATCCCATTTGTGTTATAGTCCTTTTCTTCTGATAATATTTTGTTGTGTCTTCCATGACATTGAAGGAAACTGTCTTGAGCAAACTTGATTAGATGTAGTATTATGGACATCTAGATGTGAAGTACTATCCATTGCATTTTGAATGACACCTGCACTAGTCAACTTAATTATCTCCACTATACAAAGAAAACTCTGAGCATAGTCCTTAAAGTTGCCAAGTGCTAAAACTTCTTCGGAGCAAGATAACATCTCTACTTTTTCCCCCTCAAAATAAGTTTTCTCAAGTGATATCTTGAAAGTATGTCTTTGGAATAATTTTGTCTTGGTCCCAGAGCATTCTGTGTGCTTGCATATCAAATATGTTACATTGTAAGATATCTCCCAATGTTTTAAAGTCTCCATGTGGATATTTTATATGTACTTCAGGATTTACAACATTGGTGATTATCGTTACACATCTTCTCTCACCATAACATTGGAAATGACACACATTCATAGGATCAAGACTATGAATTCGTCCAAAAGCCACCACTTCATTCTTCTTATATAACACCACATTCCTACCCTTTGTTAGGGTGAATACCTGTTTTATGTACAAAAATAGATTAGCAACTCAAAAAAAGACAGAATAAATAATCATTGAGCTTATTATTACTTAATAACTTTTATATCAAAACTAGTAGAGGAGGCATTAAACCTAAACCCTACATCCTAAACTTTAAACAATTAATACCAAAACATCTTAGCCACCGTAAATCCTAAACTTTAAACATTTAATCCCAAAACCCTAAACCCTAAATCCTAAACTCCTAAACACTAAATCCTAAACCCTAAATCCTAAACCCTAAACTCTAAATCCTAAACCCTAAATCCTTAACCCTAAACCCTAAACCCTAGACCCTAACCCTAAAATAGAACCAAAATTTAATGAATTTTTTTGATTTGTGCAACAGGTTGGATATATCCCCCAACCTGTTGCTTGAGCAACAGCTTGGGGGGATATATCCAACCTATCCTCCAACCTGTTGCTTGAGCAACAGGTTGGGGGGATATATCCAACCTATTGCACAAATCAAGAAATTTCTTGACTTGTGAAACAGGTTGGATATATCCCCCAACCTGTTGCTCAAGCAATAGGTTTTGTTGATTTGTGCAACAGGTTGGATATACCCCCCAACCTTCAACCTATTCCACAAGTTAAGAAATTTCTTGGTTTGTGTAACAGGTTGGATATATCCCCCAACCTGTTACTCAAGCAATTGGTTGGGGTGACCCCAACCTATATATCCAACTTGTTGCACAAATCAAGAAAATTCATTGATTTTTGCAATAGGTTGGGTGCACCATTAACCTGTTCCACTTGCAACAGGTTGGGGGATATATCAAACCTATTGCACAAATTGAAAAAAATCATTAAATTTTTGTTGTATTTTAGGGTTAGGGTTTAGTATCTAGGGTTGAGGATTTAGGGCTTAGGATTTCAGATTTAGTGTTTAGGGTTTAGGGTTTATGATTATGGTTTTAGGGTTTAGGGTTTAGGGCTAAGAGTTTAGGATTTAGGATTTAGGGTTTAGGATCTAGGATTTAGGGTTTAGGGTTAAGGATTTAGGATTTAGCATTTAGGGTTTAGAGTTTATGATTATTATTTTAGGGTTTAGGATTTAGGGTTTAGGTTTTAGGATTTAGGGTTTAGGGTTTAGGATTTAGGGTTTAGGGTTTAGGGTTTAGTATATAAGGTCATGAGCTTAGAGTCTAGAATCTAGGGTTTAAGATCTAGAAATTAGGTTTTAGAATTTAAACTATAGGGGTTAGGGTTTAAGGTTTAGGGTTTAGGGGTTAGGGCTTAGAACTATTATATAAGTTTAAGAGCTTGGATTGTATAACTTAAGATTTAGGGAACTTTAGGATTTAAGATTTAGGGTGTAAAATTTAAGGTATATAGACTATATAAAATATGCATTCCCAAGTACTTACTTTAGATATATATAGACTATATATTATATGCTTTCCAAAGTGTTTTGTTTATACCCAATACTAGGTACGATCCTTTGCAAAGTCTTTACTTTAAGTAATTTTAAGTCTACCTAGTCAAAGTATCCTATTGATTAGGGACAAGCACATAAGCTAAAAGCACACCGATTCATATTTTCCTACATTCATGCTGCATGGTGTATCAGAAGAAATGAAGAAGTATGTGATAAGAAATATTTAGAAGAAATGTGTATTCCATATCATGGATTCATACCATGGATATCTGGTGGTTGCTAAAGTAGAAAAATAATATGGATTCAATGAACCTATAGTTTTGTGCAAAGCCTTAAACAAAGTTTAAGGCTTTTGGAAAGTATTACATACTATAACAAAGATAAGAAAGTATGCTAAACCTCTTCCAGATTCTATGGCTTTAAATACCTACCTTACAAATACATTATCTAATTCTTCATTCTTCGACTAACAAGTATTATACACATGGAAGAAAAGCATACATGCTTAAAGCACGTGTGTAAAATTTAATATTTTCTTATTTTTAAAATTAATTTCATTCTTTGATTGACTACCTTTTTAAAATTTAAAGGTTATTAGTATATAATATACATAATTTTAAATGTTATTAATGTATGATATTTATAATTTATATATTTATTTAAATTTATACAATAATTATATTCTATTTATATTAGTTTTTAAGTTAATAATGTATATTTTTATTAAAACTAAAATTTAATATCTAGTTAATAGCAGAAAGAATATTATAGAGATTTTTCATATTAAGAACTAACTTACAAATACATTCACTAATTCTTCATTGTTTAAAGAATAAGTATTATATAAAGCACATATGCTAGAAGACCTCCCTTTCAAAAATATTTTCATTGTTATATTTTTTTAAACTAATGTATTTATATATAATATTTATATTAATTTATAGATTAACAATATATATTTTTAGCAAAATTATATTTTAACATTAGTTAATAAGAATTTATTATATTATGGAGTAAAAATATTATAAATGGATTTCTCATATTAATAAAGTGTCGTGAGAAGAGTTTTTAGAGAAATTTATGGTTAAATTTTGTTTTGAAGTTGTTGCATATGCAATAGGTAGGAAGGATTGAGTGGTTTTGAAGTTGAAAGAGAAATTTGTAATAGATTGTTTTTTTTTTTTGTGGAAAAATTGTTGCATGCCCAATAGGCTGGGAGAGTTTGAGTTTGAGAGAAATTTGTGACAATAGGTTGTGAGAGTTTGAGGTAAAGAGAAAATTTGTGGGAAAAAAGATGCGTACGCAATAGGTTTTTAAGAAAAGAATCGGATTTGAAAAATAAATTCAAATTTATAAAAACTTGATTCTTAGAAGTTCTTGCGTACGTAATAGGTTGGAAATGAACTCACCTCTTGCAACATTTTTAAAATTTTGAGAATTCTGCAATAGGTTGAGAGGAGAGAAACATGGAGTGTAAAATAATAAACTTTAAATGAAAGAGAATGAAGAACTTTCGAGCTCCTCCACCATCTCTCCACCTAGGTACTCCCTCCCTCCCTCCCTTCCCCTCTCCTCTCTCCCCTCCCTTCCCCTCTCCTCCCGCTTCCCATCCCCTCTCCTCCCTCCCCTCTCTTCCCCTCTCCTCCCGCTTCCTCTCTCCCCTCCCTTCCCCTCTCCTCTCGCTTCCCCCCTCCCCTTCCCCCTCCCTCCTCCCACTTCCCCCTTCCCCTCCCTTTCCCTCTCCTCCCTTTCTCCCTCCCCTCCCTTCCCCTCTCCTCCCCCCTCCCTTCCCCTCTCCTCCCGCTTCCCCCCTCCCCTCCCTTCCCCTCTCCTCCCTCCCTCCCTCCCCTCCCTTCCCCTCTCCTCCCACTTCCCCCTCCCCTCTTCTCCCGGTTCCCCCCTCCAATGAGGATTTCCTCTCCCTCCTCTCTCTCTCCTTCCGCTTTGGTACGTCTTTTTTTTTTGGGGAGCGGCTAGGCGGGGAGCGAAAGGGTGCTCCGTCTTTTTTTTTTTGGGAGCGAGGAGGTGAGGAGCGGGTAGGCGGAGGAGAGGTAGAGGGCGAGGCGGGAAGGTGGAGGAGAGGAGGGAGGCGGGGAGGCGAGAGGCGGAGGAGAGGAGGCGGGGAGGCGAAGGAGAGGAGGGGGGATTAACCCCCCCTGAAGCTATTGCATGCACAACACGTCGGCCCACAGGCTAGCCTGTTGTGCATGCAACAGGTTCAGGGGGGGTTAATCCCCTCCCCTAAGCCCCCAAAGGGGGGGGTCTGTTGTGCGCACAACAGGTCTCTCCTTTGGGGGCTTGGGGGAGGGGATTAATCCTCCCTTAAGAAAGTGGGGGCCCTTTCGAGCTCAAAGAAAATAAAAAAAGAGGACGTTAAAAAAAATAAGAGGACGAAAAAATAAAATAAATTTAATTTAATTTAAAAAAAATAAAAAAAATTAAAATAAAGTAAATTAAATTAAATTAAAATTTAAATATATAGATAAATAAATAAATTAAAAAAATAAAATTATAAAAAAGTCAAATAAAATTTTAGAAAAATTAAATTAAATTCTTTTATTGATGTTTATAACATATTTTAAATTAAATTATTTATGTAAAAAAATATTAGTATTAAAAATCATAAAACTATATTTTTAAAAATATATTTTAACTTTTAAAATTTCAATTAATTTTTCATTTTTAATATTTAAATATTTAATTAGCAAATTTTTTAATATTTTGAGTATGAAAATCATTGTACTTCTCTTTTTTTTGTTTTTGATTGCTTTGCAGAAAACTATGGCTTCGAGTTTTGGTTCCAAGGTGTCACTATTACACACGGGCCTTATTCCGATGGTTAAGCACCGATGTTTAGTGTGCGCGGGGAGCTAATCATTAGTATGCAAAGCGGGCTTAAAAAGAGTCACTATATAGCAACACTTTTATAAACCTCATTATATAGTGATGTTTATAAAAGTGTCGCTATATAGTGACACTTGCCAGACTTGTATAAGGTTATATAGCGATGTTTTACAGAGAGTTTTTTTCCCCATACCGACCTTTAAGGATAGTTTTACCCAATGACAAAAAAAATTTCTTTTCATACGTGTTTGATCCTTTGAAAGAATAAAAGTACAAGAGCATGTATATCAAGTTTGAAGCTCATATATTCATGTCCACATTTGAGATGAAAAAAATCAACAAAGAGCATTTGCATCAACGGCTTCATCCTAAGGCAAGTCTAGTGTGCCAAACAAGTCTATCTCTAACTCTATACCGAGTTGATCTCCTATTCATCGTACTCTGGCATCGTACGTTCACCATAGACTTGATCATCTTCTTCAATAAAGTCGAGTGATTCTTGATGATCGTCATCTTCTTCCTCAATATCGTGATCTCCATCTTCCTCCCGTATGATGTCATTATGTACATCTTCCTCTTGGCTCATATTGTGATCTTCATTTTCTTCGCTAGATCCATCTGGATCGATTGGATCCGGCATTGGTAGTGGTATCTCCATATCCACATCTCTATCTTCAAAATTTTTCTTACTTCATAGTGCAACGTACAACCATCTTGGATCAGAACGAGATCCAGATGAAAAACCACCTATATTAAAGATGGGTGCCAAATGCCATCAATTATATGAAACTATGCTTAAGTACAGGTACCAATTGATTAATTAAATCATTAGTATGCACCTTCTCACAATGCTCGGGAAGAACAAAGACCATCGTAATTAATAGTTCTAAACCATTTTACATCAAGAATGAAAATACTAAATCGTCTGAAATCAATTTCATAGATTTTGTGTATGGTCCCACAATAATCCAATTGCAAGGAGAGAAGATTGGTATCTGAAGCACTTGCTTGACTATCTTGTGTGAAGTTAGCCATGACTCCACAATCATATGTGACTCTCTTTCAATCGATGTGTTCCACACAAAAATGTCATTGGTATGTCTAGGAGCTCTGGAAATATCAAAGATCCGCACTCCTGTCCATAAGCTCTGTAAGTCATGTCCACCATACCCTCGTCATCATCTGGCACATCTAGGAGACTATACTCCTTCTCAAAGTGTGAAGGTATACGCACACCAGCCTCGCCACCCTCCTCATCATGTCTCAAGGTTTCGTGTAAATATAAGATCTTGTCTCAAGATTTCGTGTCATGTATGCATGCAATATTAATCACGAACTCAAATAGCATTGACTTTCCGATGATCCATCACCACGTGCACCACCAACGGTGGGTACTGGTTTGGGCTCCTCCCCATACATCCTCAAGTGGCGCATGACCATATGGCATTTATGTCATACTTCTCGCTTGCAAAATGAGTGCAATGACAATACAACCTCTCCGTAAGTCACTCTGTGCTCCCGAGCATTGGTGCATCATCTGACAAGCTTCCACTCATCCCTTTTATCTGTACACCTCCAAAATCACAACACAAAATGCAAGGAAATCCATTAAGATCCAAAAAATAGCCACCCATGAGCTCCTTCCCTCTCTTCTTAAATCATGTGCCCTAAACCATCACTATATAGCGACGCTTTGCCTTGTTTTGTCGCTATATAGTGATGCTTTTAGGGTATAAGTATACAGCGATACTTTTAGGGTATAAGTGTCGCTATATAGTGACACTTAGGGTATAAGTGTCGCTATATAGCGACACTTTTAGGGTATGAGTATCACTATATAGCGACACCTTTAGGATATGAGTGTCAGTATATAGCGATAATTTTAGGATATAAGTGTCGCTATATAACGATTGACCAGTGTCGCTATATAGCGACGCTGGGAGACTAAAACTCGAAACCCCATGCGACGCCATCTTTCACAACTCTATTGTGAGAAAAGCAAAAATCTCTCCTTCCATGTTATATTCGGTGACCTCACTTTTCTCCTCTATCCCCCACACTCCTCACCCCTACCAAGCTCCTCTCCCAAATTTGACACTTGTGCTCCCTCTCCACCCTTCTCCCTCTCTACTTGTGTGAAAGGAAGTTTTTCAAGAAGGTGTGTCTCTTTAAGCAATGTAGGTTCATTTTTTGTGAGATTTCATTTTGTGAGTGTTAAAGAATGTTTCTCCTGGCATTGCTAAGCCTATGTGCTAATTTTCATGCTTGATTTTTTGGAGATTAAAGACAAAAAACGAGATTTGGTGAAAGAAAGAAGACTTACCTCTTCTTTTTTTGGTATTTCTCTTCCTCCTCTTTCCCTTCCTTTTGTGATTTCTCCTTGTTTGTAGGCTTATGCTTGTCTCCTCAATCCAATCCCTTTGGAAAGTTGCTTCTCCAAACTCCTCCTTCCTCTAACTAGTTATTTGACAATTGGTATGTTTCCACTCTTTTGTAGGGCCAGTCCACGAAACACCGAGCGGGACTTTTCCAAGAAAGAAATTGTTTCCTCTTTTTTCCTTTTTTTGCTTCTGTTATTTGCATTGGCTTGCAGCTAGTGCTTTGAGCGCTAGCTGCAGTGATGGGCGTAGGAACCCTTTCTTCCCCTCTCTTCTCTTATTCCCTCTTCTTCCCCTATTTTCCTCTTTTCCTCCCTCTTTCCCCCCTCTTTCCCTCCCTCTCTTATTTCCTCTTCTTCCTCTCTTTTCTTCTTTTTCCCTCTCTTTTTTCATTCTCTTTCCCCCTCTTCCTTCTCTTCTTTTCCCCTCATTTCCTCTCTTTCATCCTCTTTTCTCTTCTTTTTATAAGCATATGCATTTGCCTATGCTTATGCTTATGCATGAACATATGCTCATATGCTTATATGCTTTTCCCCTATCTTTTTTCCTTCTCTTTTTCCCTCTTCCTTCTCTTCTTTTCCCCTCTCTTATTTCCTCTCTTTCATCATCTTTTCTCCTCTTTTCATAAGCATATGCATTTGTCCATGCTTATGATGAGCATATGATCATATGCTCATGCATAAGCATAAGCATATGCTTTCTCTCTTTTTCGCTTTTTTTCTCTCTTTTCTTCTTTTCCTCTCTCTTTTTTCCTTCTCTTTTCCCCTCTTTCTTTCTCTTCTTTCTCTGCTTTTTGCCTCTCTTATTTCCTCTCTTTCATCCTCTTTTCTCTTCTTTTCATAAGCATATTAATTTGTCTCTGTATCTCTCTCATAAGCTTAATGGCTTATGCATGAGCATATGCTCATATGCTCATGCATAAGCATAAGCATAAGCATATGCTTTCTCTCTTTTTCTAAATTTTCCTCTCTTTTCTTCATTTCTCCCTTTCTCCTCTCTTTTCTTATATTCCCCTCTTCTTTTTCCTTCTCTTATGCTTATGCTCTTTTCCCCTCTCTTTTTTCATTCTTTTCCCCCTCTTCCTTCCTCTTCCTTCTCTTCTTTTCCCCTCTCTTATTTCCTCTCTTTTATCCTCTTTTCTCTTTTTTTCATAAGCATATGCATTGGCCTATGCTTATGCTCATATGCTTATGCTTATGCATGAGCATATGCTCATATGCTTATATGCTTTTCCCCACTCTTTTTTCCTTCTTTTTTCTCATCTTCCTTTCTCTTCCTTCTCTTCTTTTTCCCTCTCTTATTTCCTCTCTTTCATCCTCTCTTCTATTCTTTTCATAAGCATATGCATTTGCCTATGCTTATGCTTATTCATGAGCATGTGCTCATATGCTCATATGCTTTTCCCCTCTCTTTTTTCCTTCTCTTTTTCCCTCTTCCTTTCTCTTCTTTCTCTTCTTTTTTCATCTCTTATTTCCTGTCTTTCATTTTCTTTCCTCTTCTTTTCATAAGCATATGCTTTCTCTCTTTTTCTCTTTTTTCCCCTCTTTTCTTCTTTTCTCCTCTCTTTTGAAAGGGTAATTTTGTAACAAACAATGTTGTATATCTTCGACATGTATATGCTTCTGTTGCTCGGTTCGTTTGAGCGATTTTGTATCACCCTTTTCACAAAGGAAATTTTGTAACAAACAACATTCTTTTGTAATTACTTAAAAAAAAACATTAGTGGGGCAAAACAGGGCTTGCTGTGGCCCTGCTTAGCCACACTAATGTTTTTTTGCTAATAGCGACGTAAATACTGACTTTGTGCCCATCCAAAAAAAACTTTTCAGTGTAAAAAAGGTCGGTATTTCCATTGGAAAAGGGCCTGTGCCTTGTAGTGTGTCTTTCAAATATCTTGAACATGATTGGTATTTTATGGAGTGCAAATCAAAGTATTTTTTGGTGATCACTGTCGAGAATGTGTCCAGTGTGAAATATTCTCCAGAGGCAGTAAGAAATGGTGGCATGGTCTCAACCATCAACATTAAAGAAAATAATTTGATAGAAGTTGTGTGCAAAGGGAAGAATGACAATGTGGTCTACAAGTTACGAGTTATGCACAAGCACTTCTTGAAGCCCTTACCAGAATTGAGGGATCCCAAAAATTACTAAGTGCCTTGGAAGCATTGAAGAAAATGTGGGATGCATTTCCAAGTGGTGGTGTTGTACCTTCAGCAGTAGTAAGTACGCCATCTATAACATGTAGCCCTCAAGTTGTACCGCCAATATCTGTGGCAATAACTATGGTATCTCTGACAAGAGTAACTATAATATATGTGGCAGTAACTACAATATCTCTAACTGTACCTACACCATCGACTGCTGCAATTACAGGAATAAGAAGGAGTGATCGTGGAGTAGATTCAAGTTACATAACTATTCCCAGAAAGAGAGCCAAAATAACTCCTACTCCACGTGCAGATCGCTCAAGTGCAAGTTATTTAAAACCAAGCAAAAATTGGATAGTGATGATTAGGAGGATCCGCAAGAAGAAGGTACAAGTCTCATAGACTTTTCTATAAGTGTGGCAGACTTACATTTTCTAGAGCATGAGGGGTACATTTGGGGATTTTCACAATTCAGCATGTCCACAATGCTTATTGATCCAGCTTCGTTGTTTACAAATCAAAGAAAGCTAGATAAGACATTTGCACACAAATTGTATGAAGATACGAGGAAACAATAACTCCAGTTGCCACTAATATCACTCTTCGTCCTATGGCATTTAAGAGACTTCAAGAAGATGATCCTACTTGCCTGATGTCACATTTCAAAAGTGCGTGGACTTTCTTGATGCTTTTGAGAAATTTAGAAGGAGTGACTTTGTTCGTGGAGAGGCTTTGTACCAAAGCCGATATGGGACTGACATCGAGAAGAGATACATGATGGCATGAACCCTACTAACTCCTTCTTTCTACTAACTTACACCTTAGATTCTTCTTTTTCTATGTCCTTCTTTGAATGGTCACAAGTACTCAACTCAGCTCACTCAAACCTTGAGGTACCAGTTCCAGAAAGAATCACTCATCCATACTTTCAGCAACAATTCCATAACAAGGATCCACTACATCCCTCTACTACAATGTAGCAAAAGAAGATTCAGCCCAATGCACAAGAAAGACTACTTTGCATGATCTTCATTGATAGCAATCCAACAACCGCGAACTTTGCACGATCCAGAGGACTGGATTGAGATCAGGAAGGGGGGCATGTCAGCAGATTGGTTAGCAATATGCCACCACTGGTTAGTGATGTCATTTGATGGATAGTGGCAAGTCCATAGAGCTAGGATTGTGACTTGAATTCAAATAGGCCCAAGATGGTTGTAAAAGAATGAAGAAAGAGAGTGGTATAAAGGTAAGGGAATAGGGTTGGCCCTCCCTTCAAACGATGACATGTATACAAAGCCAAGTGGTTGACTTTGGTCTTCATTATTGGATGCACAAGTTTCGAATACAATGTCCCTCTTCTCTTCCAAGAGTGTTTTTGTGTGTTCTCTTATTTCCTTTGTAGTGCCTTTGTGGTTGCCACTCCATCCCAATTCATTCTCCTCTTCTCTTCCCCTTCTCCCTCTCTTCTCCCATCTCCCCTTTTCCTTTTTCTCTCATGGAAACACATTGCAACAATCCAGGAGCCGCTTGAGTGACACTTGCGAATGGCTCGTGATTTGCATTGATCTCACAAGGAGTACCTTGGAGTGGAGGCTCCATCGGCATTCCTTCAAGATCTCCATGACACGTGAGTCACTGTCGAGACTACACATCTAGCATTAAGTACAAGGAAGAAAAGGATAAAAGCTATACCTGTCTAGAGGAGACAAGAGATGAAGATACCAAGAAACCAAAAGAGAAGGGAGGTAAATTTGAATTTGCATGCCTCTAGGTAGCGACATAAAGACCATATCCTCCATAGTGATCCCTTGTTGCACGAGAAAACTATTGAGACAAGTAATAGTGCCATCAACAAAATGCAATTTCTTTTAACGCTTAGAGAAGTAGAAGCTTAAGCGATAGACAAACCTCCCTTAATATTGGGGGATTGACATGATTCCTATTCCAAGGTACAACTATGAGAAAAGTGACCAAGTTGACGAAACTTGTAACATGCATTTGGGAAACAAGAAAAATATAATGGAATTCAAAATGGATGCACCAAGCTATAATCAATATCCAGACATGAATGTATGGGTTGCTCCATATCCCACAGAATGCACATTCGAATATCTCTGCTCAAGACTAGGAAATGTTGCTTGGGAAGATGCAACACCTTCCTCAAAAGAGCTGCAATAGAGAAAATGTGCAAGAGAAGCGGTACTTGCAAGGCTTTCAAGGTGACCCACACAGGACAATAGCATAGGTGATTTTGGGCTCCTCATGTTTTGCAAACACACATCACTCATGTTCCACTAGTCTATTTTTGCTTCTTTCTTAAAGACCCTACCTCTACAGCCCTCAATTGCTCTCACAAGGGTTTACTGCATAGAAAACTAGACTATCATATGTATTTAAAGAGTACATTTATAGAAATCCCTTATCTATAAATTTTGCGTTTAAAAAATGGGCTCTTTTCTATTCAAACTTACAAATTTCTCGAAATCCATTAAGGATAAAAACCCTTCTATGATTATATTTTGAAAAATTTATATCCAAAAAGAAAATTTAATAACATAAATTAAACTCACGAGATAGTCACATGTCCAAAACCAAAATTTAATGTGGATTCTCCTTCTCAAAAGTGGCAAGGTTGCTCAATTGCTAGAGAAACTAGAGTAAAGGGCCTAGTAGTATGCACCCCTAACTTTTTGCTAGTGGAAGGGCTTGCGGATACCGATTTTTTAAAGATTTTCCAAATCTAAACTCATCGCATAGGTAACCACTGAGGGGAGAAACAAATTTTTTTTGAAAAGAGGAAATACAGATTTAGCTGGGTGAAAAACATAAACAATGCCAAAGGCATTGGCGAGCCAGTACTATGCCACATGTTGACCATCTCAACTTTAAATAGAAGGTTGACACGTAAACATCATCCCCACTTTTTCTTCTCTCTTTTGGGGGGTCTTATCGGGGAAAAAAAGGGGGCATAGGAGGAGGCCCTTTAGTGGCCCCTTTACCGGAGGATGTCGTTTTGCCCGTTTGTTGACTCACATCAAGAGCAAGGTTTTTACTTTTGTGTGGGGCAAAGGGGAGGCAAGACCCGTGTTGACGCGTGGTGGAAGTGACGCAATGGATGAAGTTGTTCCGACAAGGGTTAGTTGCGCGTGGCGGGTTTGAACGGACTCTGTGTATATAGCTTGGACGGACTGCTTAACGTATATCCATCAGCCTCATCTAACTATCCCGATCCTCTCCCCACACCCCCTCACCACCCTACGATGAAGCCTCAGCCTCTCAGCTCCACTCCCTCCACCCCTCCTCGCCCCTCTCGCTTGTACAAGGGCGTTCGCATGCGTCGCTGGGGTCGTTGGGTCTCCGAAATCCGCATCCCCCACTCTCGCTCTCGTATCTGGCTCGGCTCCTATCGCACCGCCTTCGAAGCCGCTAAGGCTTATGACGTCGCCGCCTCCTGCCTCCGCCGCCCCTTTGCGTCCCTCAACTTCCCTGACTCCCCCCCCCCCTTGCTTCCCGACACCACCTCCCTCTCCCCCATATCCATTCGCAAGCTCGCTGCTGAAGCGGCTGCTCGTTCTGCTGGCAACCCGAGGAGGCCGGCGGTTGATTCTGCCGGCCCGGTAGCTGTAATTTCTGGAGGGCCGGCAGTGTCGGCCCTTGGTGAACCGTCACGTTCGAGGACAGAGGACTTTAAACTTCCACCCGCTTCTGAGCGACCGTGTAACTTTTGCGCTGAGACTCAGCCCACAGTGCTTCCACAGGAAAACATTTTTCCATCTCCAGATGCTGAAAAAGATGCTAGCGAAAAGTTATGGGAGGAGCAGAAGTTTGTTGCCCACTCCGGAATGCCTTACTTTGAAGACTTTCTGAGCCCCGATATGAAGACGCTATTCGAGGTTGAAGACAGCTACTCCTTACAGCCCTTTCAAAATTCCGTTGCGTGAAATTGAAATGGGATCATGCCCCTTAATACTCCTGGCAGGGGAAAGGCCAACCAGCTACAAAATGGCATGTAACTAATTCTCTACGTGTAGGGTGTCAAGTACTCATGTTCGTCGAGTCTTTATAAAGCATTAACGTTCAAAACCTCCTGACCTGGAACCTATGCTCCGTTGTTTCGGACCGAGAAAAACTTGACGTTTCACTACCATATTGCCAGGCGCAATATAGGAGACGGGAAGTCCTCGTTAAGAAAAACGTACATGCTCGGCAGGCGAAAGAAGAAATAAGCTTGAATGCCAGAGCTAGTGTACACAAACTCTCTATTACATGCTAAGTTCAAAAATTATATTCTAGACATCTTCACTGTGCAAGCAAGGAATGGTACTCCTGGAAATCAAGGTCGGATGGACAAAACACATTTTACACTTTAATTCATTGCGGGCTATCTCAACACAATTGGAACTCTAGAGTTAACCTAATCCTGCTACATGTGCTGACAGCCATTTGCATCCTGCTAATGCTTTGGCTCCTCAAAATTGCATGTTCCAATACGAAAGTTCTATGTACACATCGCCTACAAAGAGATATGAGAATGTGAGCGGAGAAAAACCGCATCAGTTTGTCTTTAAGTGCCTCTCACGTAATTCCAACACGTCAAGATCCGCGGTCTGTTTGAAAGTCCAAACAGCTACAAGCTGTCATGTAACTTCGACTCTACGTGTAAGGTGTCGATTACTCATGTTCGTTGATTCTTTATTAATTAAGCATTAACGTGCAAAACCTCTCGACCTGGAGCCTATGCTCCTTTGTTTCGGACCGAGAAAAACTTAAGGTTTCACTACCATATTGCTGTTTTGCACTTTCTAGGCGCATATAGTAGACGGGAAGTCCTCGTTTAAAAAAACGTACAAAGAAGAAAAATAAGATTTGATTCCCCCATTCTTTGGCAAACGTTGTCTTTGCCCGATCTTGAGGTGCAATTTGTACTTGGTTGTACCGTCTGAATCATCCAAGAAGCTATACACATCAGATCTTGCTACTCTTTCTAAAATTATTTCAGTCAATGGTAGGGGATAATGATCTCTGATTGTTATTGCATTGATGTTCTTGAGATTCACACATATTCTAAGCTTCTTGTTTTTCTTAGGAACAATCACAATTGGTGATACCAAATCAGTATGCTCGATCTCATAAATGAAACCAGCCTCCAGTAATTTTTCTAGTTCTTCATAGACATGGGTGCCATACTTGGGATTTGTCTTGTAAGGTCCACATACCTTTGGTTTGGATCCTTCCCTTATTGGTATGGTATGTACTACAACTTCTAGGGAAATTCCTTTCATTTCTTTGTAGTACCAAGCCATGCAATCTCTATATTCCATTAGCAATGCTTTCAATTCTTTTTCTTCTTCTAGAGTGAGCTGTTCACCAATGTATACCAGCTTTTTCTCTGTCCAAGGCAAGATTCAGTTTCCTTGTCTTGACTGGTCCTTCATAAACTGGGGTATCCTCAATATTCTCTGTTTCTTTGAGCTCTGATTCCCTAACTGGCCTAGGCATTTCTATTGTTGCTTCTCCTCTATTGTAGTTTTTGAAGTAATCAGGAACTTCTCTTAGGCGTTCATGGCACTTTGAGGTGCTTGTTTGGTTGCTGCTAGCTCCACTGGAAGATATTTGATCCAATTCACATGTACTCCCTTATTCTTCTTTTTTGTTACTACTCACCATTTCACCCTTCATTCTCACAGTGGGTTTGAACTTTCTAAGATTTTTGCTTTGCGAGACCATTGATGGATTTTCAATAGGAGTCGCACTCCCAAGGAGTGATTCTTTGGCCATACAAACACCTTCAAGCTCTTTAGAGTCCCATTTAAAATTTGGGAACTTAGGTGCTTTTGTGGGCTTAGTTAATACAATTCTACCACTCTGGTCTACATTATTTCGAATTCGTTGAAGTCTCTATCTTGGCCTTTTGGCACTGGACACCCTCCTTTTTCTTCTTGGACTGATTGCTATTGGACTGTGCTGGAGGGTCTATTGGACTGTGCTGGAGGGTCGATCTTTGTGTATTCAATGGCCATGAGTGCATGTAGGATTGCCAAGTCATTGTCAAATACTTGGCCTTCCAAGGTTGCATTATGAGCTTCTGTTTCCATATCCCACTCTATATCGGCACCGTAGACTTCTATTATGGTCACTGTCCCATTCGACGCCTGTCATGAAGACTAGCATTTCCACTACTTCTAATTCATCGTCCCAAATTGGTGCTTCTAGTTGTATCATTTGGGCATCCACATCTGGCAACATTAGATGTGTTGTTTTACAATTATCTATTGTAGCCAATGTTTGTATCCAATTATTGATGTCACTTTGTGTATCCCCTTCTATGTGCTTTAGTGCATTGGTAGGTACAGGGGATGCATGACTGGGTTTTATTTCCCTTGTTTCCAGATTTATCTTGACAAGGGTTTCTCTATTTTGGATAGTGATCCTATTGTTGCCCCAATCATGGAGTACTGATTCTTCCCGAAGCCATGGTCTTCCCAACAATATTTGGTATGCTGTGGCAGATAGTAAACTCGAGCGTGAATCTTACTCCATCAATTTTGTTGACACATTATCAACGATACCCAATGGCTTCATTTTCATATGGTCAACTAGGCGAATGTTAAATGTGGCCTTCTGCATTGAACGTAGGCCCCATTCTTCATATAGCTCTCTTGCCAAAATGTTTCCTCTAGCTCCGCCATCTACTATTGCTAGGTATTGACCAAAGGCTTTATGCTCCAACAGGATGGTTACATTTTTTATATCATCCCTAGCACCAAATTTAACCGAAATTACCTTTTCCTCTTCTTTAGGTGGGGGAAAAGATTTAAAAAGATTTGATCCATCCCTTGAAACTTTCCCACATTGTAGGGCAATTTCCTAGTAAAGTCCCAATTGGCATTGTGATGGGGTACCTTATCAAGCTTGCTAGTGCGGTGCTATCTAATTGGGGATGTTTTGCACGTTGCTCTATTACCTGTTGGAAGTTGTTGGGATCAATCACTATGTTAATTCTGGGTGCTGATGGTGCTTTGACGTCAACTACTGCCATCATTCAAGAAGCAGCCCTATGAAGCTATTTTCAAGCAATATCTTCAAATTGGCTTCAAGAACCAAACCCTTGCTGTCCAATTTGTCGTGCATAGCCTTTAGAAGCTATCGCCTAGTGTTAGCTTTGTTGCGACGGTTCGTGAGCCAACTTCTCGGCCCTTCTTCCCAATTTGAGCCCCAAAAAATAGACCCCTATCCAGCTATCATCGGGACGATGATTTTAATGAGAGAGTGGGAAGACTAGTATCAACAAGAGAGAGCTAATAGTTTGACGAGAGAGAGAGCAGAGAGAGAGAGAGAGAGAGAGAGAGAGAGAGAGAGAGAGAGAGAGAGAGAGAGAGAGAGAGAGAGAGAGGGGGGGGGAGGGAGATCCACCACATCTTCAATTCATTCATTTCTAAAAGAGGTTCCTCCATCAGTGACAATTTCCAAAGGACATCTGCCTCAAATTTTTTTCATTCTTGTTGAACCCATTACTTCAAGGCTTGGTAGCGTGTCTTTTCAGTTTCAGCATTGGGGTATGCTTCCTTGGCTTTTTGAGTGGCACTTTTTGTGGATGTGCTAGGCATGTTCTCACTGTGTTGTGGGATTGGCATGGCTTGTTTTGCTAGAGGAGACTTTGATTTTTGAGCGAAAATGAGTTTTTGTCGTGCTGCTTCTTTCTATTGTCTTGTTATGATCAAGACTAGCTGTGATGCCACACTTTGTGTTGCCACACTATGATTTTCCACAGTTATCATCCCCAGGGGTACATCAGGTTTTACTTCCATGGTTGGTTGAGGCTTTGTTCTTAGTGGGCAATCCATGCAAGCATGCCCAACTCCGCATTCCCTGCACATAGGTTGGAATGTAATGGGGTTACCCTTGTGTGGGCATTCTGCTATGTGATGGTTTTCTCCGCAACCAAAATACTTGATGGGTGTTTGATATGTGGTGCGTCTTACTTGATTTGCATACACCGAGATGAGTCCTTCAACACCACCCATGTAGTACATAGGGTATTCTGTTTCATACTCATAGTGAGCCCTTCAGGTTGGAGTTGGTGCACCAGAACTATTGGAGCAAGATTGGGAGCCCGTGGATATTGTGGAGGATTGGGATTCCTCATTAGTTGAGGCACTTGTGTTCTCACCAGGAGTGGGTTGAGACGTGGCACTTGTGCATTAGGTGTTAGTGCCGGTTGTTTATACACTGGGATTTGCGGTTGTTGGTATTGTTGGGCCCGGGGTTGTGCTACCCTCATATTGTAGAAACAAGTATTTACATCATGCCCTAGAGCATTGCAAATGGGACACCATAACCATGGGGGTTGAGCTGCTTCTAGTGGGTTTAGTTTGTTCCTTAAGATTGGGCATTCATTGGCTATATGGTTGGCCATACAGTGTGGGCACCAAACATTTTCTCTTTGTGGGTACTATGGTGGCTGAGAGACACATAGCTTTTGCTTGATGGCTTGCATCATTTCACCTTTTACTCTTAAGGCCATGGCTTCCACTCTGTCCTCGGTGGTACAATATTTGTTGGAAGTGCTTCCCTTCTTCGAAGATTTCTTGTCGTGTTGACTTGATTTATAGCCATCACTGTCGCTATCAAAATCGGTCATGTCATCCTCAATGTCAATTGGAGCTTCATGAGCGTCGCTGAAATGTGCATAGCTGCTGCTGACTTTTTTCATGTCCTTGCGAATGGATTTTTTCAAGCCAAAAATGAGCCATGCTATGAGGTACTTGTCATCCGGACGTGGATCACACTTTGCTATTAATTTTTTCATTCTTCCCAGGTATGTTCTGACCTTTTCTTTCTTGCACATATCTATATTGCCAAGTTGTAATGTGGGTTCATCTTGCAATCTTTCTATTTTGAATATTCTTCTGAACTGGTCAGATAGCAGTGCCCATGTGTCTCTCTCCTCTCTGAGAAGGTCAAGGTACCATTCCAAAACCTCATTGGTTAGGGCGCATCGGGAACTCGGCAGCTTTGGTTGCATCATTTCATCTTTTACTCTTAGGGCCATGGCTTCCACTCTATCCTCGGTGGTGCGGTCTTTGTTGGAAGTGCTTCCCTTCTTCAAAGATTTCTTGTCGTGTTTACTTGATTTATAGCCATCACTATCGCTGTCAAAATTGATCATGTCATCCTCAATGTCAATTTGAGCTTCATGAGCATCGTTGAAATGTGCATAGATGCTGCTGACTTTTTTCATGTCCTTGCGAATGGATTTTTTCAAGCCAAAAATGAACCATGCTATGAGGTACTTGTCGTCCAAACGGGGATCACACTTTGCTATTAATCTTTTCATTCTTCCCAGGTATGTTCTGACCTTTTCTTTCTTGCCCATATCTATATTGCCAAGTTGTAATGCAGGGTCATCTTGCTGCCTTTCTGTTTGGAATCTTCTTTTGAACTGGTCAGATAGTAGTGGCCATGTGGCTCTCTCCTCTCCGAGAAGGTCAAGGTACCATTCGAAAACCTCATCAGTTAGGGCTATCGGGAACCCGGTGACTTTGGTTTCATTTTGACTGATCGGGGCCTCCAGCACAACATGTTGCATCGAAGATTTCAAGGAACCTGGCAGGATCCCCTCGTCCATTGTACTTTGGCATTTCCAATTTACCGAAGTGTCGTCTGCCATTGTTGTTGTTGTTGTTACGGTTGTGTTGTCCTTTAAAGTGTTTTGAAGGATTTTGATCGTCACTACTTATTGCGTCTTCAATTATGATTTCCTCCATGTTGCTTGTCGATGGTGAGAGGTTGAATTCTTGAAGAGCATCAAGGGCTGAAGGAAGCTCGCAAAAGTATGCAGGGGATAGTCTTCATCCAAATCTGAGGTGAATACAAAATGCTTAATTGTATCCTTTAACTGAGTGCCTTTGACTTTGAAATTCGCAATTGATTTCGAGCTTTATAGCCCGATAATGGCAAAAAATATGCAATCGATGAGTCAAAATCCGTGCCTATGTAATGGCAACTACCAAGATTGAAAACGATGGTAAAAATACTTGAAAATTATCATTTGATATTGGATGTTGCGTGAGTGAATCTTGGCTTCAATTTGGTGCGATTTGGTCTTCAAATAGCCATGATACGGACTCCCAAAAAAGGAGTGAAAATTGTTAGGGGGGTTAGAGATGCGTTAGTGTCCTAGGGGTTGTTGTGTTCAAAAAGTGCCTAGGATTGCTCCACATGAGTGTGAAAATGTGCCGGTGTGGACGGATTGTCAATCAGAGGTCACGGTGGAATCTTATGAGTGAAATAGTGTGAAAAAGAGGCCCACTTGGGGGCACAAATTGACGTGTGTTATGGATGAATAAGTGGTGTGGTATTGGTTGGAAAACGTTCCCGTAGCTCAATCGTTCCATGTGTGAATTTGTGGCCCAATCTGGGTCCAATTCGGGTCCCAAACGAGCAAGATATGGAGGGTTAAATTTGGGTGAAATGTGGCCCTTGGGGGGTCCTAAGCTTTAGGTGTGAAGGGTCCCTAGACTCAAAGAAGCCCTTAGCTAGAAGAGAACCATCCCTCAATTAGTTAACCTAACTGTCAGTCAATTCAGTTACACTAACTAACCTAACTAGCTTTGCTACTAACTACAGTTAGTCTAACTATGCTAACTAACTATAATTAGACTAACTATGTTAACTAATCACAGTTAGTCTAACCTAGTATCTTACTAACCTAACCCACTAACCTAAGTTAAATCTTGCCTAACCTAGGTCAGAACTAGCCTTATGTGGGTTAGATTAACCTAACTAAAGTTAGTTAGTTTAGGTTCTTTTTTTTGAGGGGGGAAGGAAATAACAGGGGGGGCGTCGGGCGGCAAAGATTTTTTGTGTGTGGGGGGGGGCATCGGGTGGTGGAGGTTTTTTGTGTGTGGGAGGGGGGGGTTGCGAATGGCTCGTAGGGGCGGGGGGGAGGATTATGGAGGGCGTTAAGGCCCTTGGTAGAGCTGGTCAAGCTAGCCGGTGTTGGGCTAGAGGAGGCAGGGATGTAGGCCACGGGTGGGGCAGGGCTGGCGCATGTCGTCGTCACTTTTGGCACTATGTGCGTCGGGCTGCCTTGTAGCCTTAAGGCTTAGCAAGGGCTTAATCCCTTGCTTAGTTAGGTAGGTAGGGAGAATAGATTTGGTGGGTAGGGAGGGAGGGGCGGGGCAAGAGAAGAGAGAGAGGGGGGGGAAGAGGAGAGAGAGAGAAAGAGAGAGGGGGGGGGAAGAAGAAAGAGAGAGGGGGGGTGGAGGGGGTTGGTGGAGGGGGGGATGGAGATGGGGGGGTGGAGATGGGGGGTGGAGATGGGGTGGGGGGTGGAGACGGGGGGTGGAGGGGGGGAAAGGGGGGAGTGGAGGGGGTAGGTGGAGAAGGGGGGTGGAGGTGGAGGGGGGGGGGGGGAAACAGTGGGGCGATGGGGGTAGCTGGAGAAGGGGGGTGGGAGGCTGAGCGGGGGGTGGGGGGGGGGGGAGGTGTGGGGGTGGAGGTGGAGGGGGTGGAGGAGGAAAAAGGGAGATGGGGTGAAGAGAGAGGTAGAGAGATGGTGGAGGTGGAGGTGGAGGTGGAGGGGGGGAGGAAATGGGGGGTGGAGGAGAAAAAGGGGAGATGGTGTGAGAGGTAGAGAGATGGTGGAGTGGAGGGTGATGGAGATGGGGGGTGGAGGAAGTGGGGATAGAGAGATGGTGGAGTGGAGGGGGTGGGGGATAGAGAGAGGTAGAGAGATGGTGGAGTTGGTGGAGTGGAGGGCGATGGAGATGG
The DNA here is from genome assembly GCF_047967505.1 of Dipteris shenzhenensis. NCBI lineage: Eukaryota > Viridiplantae > Streptophyta > Polypodiopsida > Gleicheniales > Dipteridaceae > Dipteris > Dipteris shenzhenensis. Next base: position 50,384,300 of record NC_141602.1, on the reverse strand, counting down.
GGGGTGGAGGAGATGGGGGGGTGGAGGAGATGGGAGGTGGAGGTGGAGGTGGAGGGGGAAAAGGGGGGATGGGTGTAGAGAGAGGTAGAGAGATGGTGGAGGTGAAAAGGATGGTTACCTTGAGTGCCCAGGAGATGGGGGATGGACGGAAAAAGTGGAGGTGATGGGGAGGAAGATATTGATGGGAGGTGGAGATGGAGATGGAAGGGGGGAGTGACGGAAAAAGTGCTGGTGGAGGGGGGGGTTGATGGGGAAAAAGTGGTGGTAGTGGTGGTGGAAATGGTGGACATAAGTTAGACGGAAAATAGAGATAGACGGAAAATATGAAGGCTTAATGGAATTTGAAGAACGAAGTGGGGTGGCTAGCAAAAGTGTGGGGAAAGAAATGAGGGGGGTTGGTGTTGCTTTTATAGAATGTGGGAGGATTAAGGGTTAATTTCGGGTGTTTAGTGTATTAATGTGATTTTGTAAGTCAACATTATCCTTTTACATCATTTGGAAGCATTTCGTCACTCCTTTGCCTTGAGGGATGTATCTTGAATGGTTTTTTGAAGAGGGTTCTTTTTCACACATGCAAGCACATGCTCCACTTTCACTTCATTCGCTAACCTCCCCAGCAGCAACGTCGAATGTTGTCTCTATTTTACTCAAATGTAGGTTTCGAGGGTGTTGGTCACCTACATTCATGTCGTTGCTCATTGTGGCATAGGTGTTCACAAGTGTAGCATAGGTCCTTGGGTCGTGTTCTAGTGAGAGGTGTAGGCTAAAGCGTGGAAAGCAGATCTCATGTACGCATGGGTAAGAAAGAGGGCTTGATTATAACGATTGATGGAGGCTCTCCCCTCCACAGGAGTTCAAGGGTTTAGAACCCCGCTGGTGTCATTGTCCACTAATAGTGGATTGATAAGAGGTAAAATTACTCCTCTCTCCATCTCTTGGCCGAGGGATCTGGTCCAAGAAGTGGTTCTTGGTCCCGCATCCTGAATAGGATATCCTGAATAGGATAGGGGGCTAGTTGGGACCACGACCTGGTACTAGGTTTCCTTGGCCCTCCACTTAAAGGGCGGCGAGGAAGTTTTTCAAAATTTTTACGAAATTATCTTGCATTTCTTGCATGCATGCATTGAGATGAATTTTTTTACGAAATTATCTTGCATGCATGCATTAAAAACAATTTTTTTACAAAATTATCTTGCATTTCATGCATGCATGCATTGAAAGAATCATTTCTTGCATGCATGCACACTGCATTTCATGTAATTAAAAATTTTGCATTGAAATCATTTGCATGTGTGCATTGAAATCGTTTGCATGCATGCATTGAAATCATCTGCATTTGCATTTCATGCATGCATAGGGTGGGGGTTATTGTTAGATGCCTCCCTGCTCACTATTGTGTGGCAACTACAGCTATTTGCTAGTGTCACGCGAGAAATTTTTCCACACACACACAGCAAGATCTAATCACAAGCATGGCCTCAACCGCCGGCAATAAGCGAAAAGTAGGGGAAGAGCTAAGTAAGGGCAAGTGCAAGAGAGTGATGAGGAGCATTCGGGATGCCTTTTTTATTAGGGTGTGCAACATGGGGCAGAGTGAGATGGAATCAATCATATCTAGTTTAGAAAACCATGCATCAAATTTGTGGTAGATCATCTTTCTCCGAATACCAACATGCTGGAAATAGAGAAATGCATGAGAGGTTTGGAATTGAGCCGGCAGGCCGATAGAGCCCGTACATCTATAGTAGAGAAAAACTTGGTTATGTTTGGGGGACTATCCCTCGAAGCTTTTTTTCCAAACAGTTAAGACAAAGCAGGCTACGGAGATGTCAGAGTGATGGATGGAGAAAGGAAAATTCACTCTGAGTTCTGACATGTGGCAGATGTTTTCACGAAGGAACTATCCAAAATAGCGGGTGATGCGAGTGTTGCAGATGTACTCACTGGAGACCCAATTAGATGAGTTTGTGTAGGGAATCAAGGATAGAATATCCAAATATATTATGTGGATATGGTTGGTTATGATTGCCTAAAAGGGGGACTATAAGTAGACATTAACGTCAATTTGATGAAGCTTTTTTCGAAGAAACCCAACTGTCTCTCGGTTGGAGACTAGAGACCTATCGCCATGATTAATACCACTTATAAAATCCTTGCAAAGGTATTGGCCAATAGGATAAGTGATGACAAAATATGAATAGGGGAGAGGAGAAGAGTGGAGATGAGGAGAGAGGGCACAGCTAGAGAGCACACCACAAATGACTAACTGTGCACTAGATTTGATTGAAAAAATAGAATATATACAAACCCATTTAGGGTTAGGGTTAGGGGATCTAACCCTTTCCTTTATAGCACTTTGTAAGGTTAGTGCTATGCACATATGATCATGTGATGGTGCTATGCACACATGATCACATGATGTTGAGCGTGAACTCTCAACACCTTCCCTCAAGATCAACATCATGAAGTAGGCCTTCCCTCAAGATGATGATTCTAGGGAATCGAAGAAGGATTGAGCATTACATTCCATCACACCCCTTTAATGGGAATGTCCTTCCTCTGCGTCAAACCAAGAGCTAGTCGGTGTTTCTCAAGTAGCTCTTTACCGAGTGGTTTGGTAAAGATGTCTGCAACATTTTCTTTGCTATCACAATGCTATAGTGTGATGTCACCAAGTAACACTCTTTCTCTGATGAAGTGCTCTCTGACATCAATGTGCTTTGTCCTAGAGTGATATACTGGATTTTTGGCCAATGCTTGAGCCGATTGATTATCACAATATATTGTTGTTGGCTTTGACTCATCAAAGTAATCTGTTTCTGACAATAGTCTTCTGAGCCATATAGCCTCACATGCACCTATAGTGAGTGCTCTATATTTTGCTTCAATCGAAGACAAAGAAATAGTTGGCTATTTGTTTGACAACCATGATATAGCACCTTGACCAAGGAAAAATGCATATCCCTGTGTCGATCTCCTGGTCTCATGATCTCCGGCATAGTCACTGTTATAGTATCCATGCAACCGTGGATGACTTCCTCTGTATTCTATCCCAAACTGTCTTGTACCTCTAATGTATCTCAAGACTCTTTTGGCTGCATTCCAGTGAGATTGTTTTGGATTTGCCATAAACTGTGCTAGTGAGCTTACTGCATAACAAATATGGCCATGTGATTGTCAGATATATAAGAGATCCGATGAGCTGCCTGTAGTATCTGTCATTGACTGTAGGCTTTTCTGAATCTTTAGTAAGTTTCAAAATCTATTCCATGGGAATGGCTACAATCTTGCAATCTGCCATATGAAACTTCTTCAGGAGACTGTCAACATACTTGAGCTAACTCATGAATGTGCTATCTGAATCTCTCTAGAACTCAATTCCAAGACAATAGTGCATAAGTCCAAGATCTTTCATGTCGAACTCTGCAGATAAGTCTTGTTTCAATTTTCTGATGAAGCTATCCTTGCTTCCTATCATAATCAGATCATCTACGTATTCCCATTGAACTTTGTAGTAGAGAGTATGATCTGCATTGGACTTCATGTATCCCAGATCAGTAAAATATTTGTCGATTCTGTTGTACCAACTTCTGGGTGCTTGCTTTAAGCCGTAGAGACCCTTCTTGAGATGGCAAACCTTATTCTCCTTTGCTGGTTCAACATAACCTGCTGGTTGTTGCATGTAGACTTCCTCATCTAGATAACCATTGAGAAATGCATTCTTGACATAGAGCTGGTACACATTCCATCTGTTGAGTGTCGCTAGTGATATCAAGAACCATATGAAATCCATCTTTGCTACTAGAGCATAAGTCTCATCATAGTCCTGACGATATTGCTGTGCAAATCCTTTTGCAACTAGTCTCTGGCTTTGTATCTTTGAATACTGCCATCTGGATTGTACTTCACTTTGTATACCCATTTGTTTGCTATGGCCTTCTTTCCTGGTGGAAGGTCACATAATTCCCCAAGTGTTATTTTTATACAAAGCATCCATTTCTTCATTCATAGCAGTTTGCCATTTGGGCTTGTCTACTGCGTCTTCAAAGTACACTGGCTCTTGTGTAGCCATGATGGTAGTCATAAGAGTATAGTTGGTGGTTTCCACCTGAATTGCTTTGCCTTTTTGAGCATATGTCAATCTGGCTGGAGGTCTGCTTTCCCTAGTAGACCGTCTGAGCTGCTGTGGCCCTGCTTGGGGTGTTGCTGGCAATTCTTGCTCTTCTTCATCAACCTGTTCTGTAGATGACTATGAAGTCGATGCTTCTATCTCCTGTGTAGGTGAGGTTTTCCATTCTGATTCCTCATCAAAGATTACGTCTCTGGAGATAATGACTTTGTGGACTCGTAGAGAGCTACGAACATATCCCATGCTTCTTTTAATGTCTTGACTGTGTTGGGCTATCCTAGCATGACATCTTGCACATTCTGCTTGATCAGGTGATAGGCATACTTGTCTTTCTTATCCCATTCTGCTTAAGCTCAGGAAATGGCAGGATCTGCTACTGGTACAAAATTGTTTGTGTAGCTATAGATGTCGTTGTGGATCCCATTGCTAGTGCTGTGACAACAGATGGAGTAGAGCTACTGGTGGCTGGATTGTCCAATGGTCTAGGTGTAGACCCATCGACATACTCCCATTTGTCCTGAAGTACAAGAATGGTCTCCATTCGGTATTTCCATGTACCGTAATTGGAGTTGTCTAACTTAGCAGATGCCTCCAGATTGAGGTTGCTAGTCGTAGACATGGTGCAAGAAATATACTCAAAAGTGTCGTGAAAATCTCTGTATCAATCAACTGCAAATCCACTAACTATGCCAAGTGAAATCTCTGTACCGTCGGTGAAGATAGAACTGCAATATATAAAATCTGATCTATATTACAAGGCTTGTGGCAATGATGCCGGGAATAGCCAAGAGGCTTTACAAGGCTGAAACGATGTGCACGATGCCGTGAGATAGCCGAATAGGCTTTACAATGGTGCCATGTGTGTGTGAAATCAAATGCTATCTGCCCACTGAAACAATCTGCAATGCCTCTGAAGTATGAAGTCTGCTCACTGAACTGATGAACGTACGGTTTCAGATAATGTAATGATGTGAAACCATATGTGAGCATATGGACTGACTCCGAGTAGGTACTACTCAGGAATTTTGGGCATGGCTTAGATTGGCAACTTGGGGAAATTCAAAGCGTCCCCTCTATGGTGATCTAGTCTACTCTGATCTAGATCTAAACCAACTGTCGATCGATGAAAGAACATCAAATAATTCCTTTTCTTTTGTTCTTTTTAAGTGCTAGGTGAGATGCAACGATGTAGAGGCAAATAGGCATGAAGGAAGTGGTTTTGTCGACGAGGCTCAAATGTGAGTGTAACTTGCACCGAAATGTGCATGTGATGTGACGAGCGTGTAGAGCATGAAAAAACGAGCGACTTTCCTTTTTGGAGCACCCTCAAATTTTTTCTAATCACAAGAGATATGATTTGATCTAGGTGGAGGGGCAAAAGGAGTGCAAATGTGCTCAATGATGATGTGTCACTGTGAGTCACATGCAGTGATGATGTGGCACTGTGTCTAGCAAGAGGTGTGCCAGTGGAGCCCTACGCTGAGGTGGCAGGGGTGGTCACATGCAATGACTGTGAAGCACTGTGTGTGCTTGTAGAGGTCAGTGCTGATTGGACAGCTGAGGTGGCACAAATGATGATGTCAACAAGGTGATGTGGGATTGATGATGTGGCACTGATGATGTGGACTATTGATGTGGCTGATGATGTGGCTGATGATGTGTCTGTGCTGACATGGCACAAGTGACGTGGTTGATGACATGGCCTACTGAGCTGGCAGGGGTAATGTGGCAGGTGATGTGTCAATTGGTGATGACATGGTAGATAGGATGCTGATGTGGCAGATAAGCTGCCATGTGTCAACTTGCAGACCACTCCTGGGGTGAGTGGTAACCTTGAGGATAAGGTGAGCAAGGTATGCCACGTGTCTTTTGCTAGACTGTGGTTAACTCAACTAACCCAGGGTTTTTCTAACTAGCCCTATCCTCAAATCTACCACGTGTTGGTAGGAGATAGATCAAAATCTTTATGAGATTCCAATAGAATCTTCAAAGATTTTGTTTGCGTTAGAGTAGCGTAGAGACTTGTTGCAGGGCGTTGAGGCTACTACGCGAACTATGTGAGGTCGCCGCTGTGGCTACAAATGCGTTGTGTCGTTGCTGGTGGCTGGCCGATAGCGAATGTAGCATTGGAGACAGACGTAGATGGATGAGTGCAGCTACCTAAAGCATGGAGCCGTGAATGGAGTGGATTAATCTTCAAAGAGCCTGTCTTTGTGAACAAAGGTATGGATCTCTTTTTCAGAGAAGAAGAGAACGCTCCCTATCTCTAGAGATTATTTCTCACAAGCACAATGGATGGACAATCTCTCTCTGTCTCACAATGGAAGTCCTCACAAAGAATGGAATGAACGGAATGAATAACTCTCAATGAACTCTCGAAGGAGATGATGGAAATCTTCTTTCAATGGATAGAATTTTCTCTCAACGGAACAGAATGGAACACTCAATCTCTCTCGATCTCTCAATCTCTCAATCACTCTCACAAGAAGGATGGTGCCTCAGCGGAAGGCAGAACCATGCTCTGATACCATGACAAAATATGAAGAGGGGAGAGGAGAAGAGTGGAGATGAGGAGAGAGGGTACAGCTAGAGAGCACACCACAAATGACTAACTGTACACTAGATTTAGTTGAAAAAATAGAATATATACAAACCCATTTAGGGTTAGGGATAGGGGATCTAACCCTTTCCTTTATAGCACTCTGTAAGGTTAGTGCTATGCACATATGATTACGTGATGGTGCTATGCACACATGATCACATGATGTTGAGCGTGAACTCTCAACAAGTGATGCATGTGCAGAAATCGTTGACCAAGAGTAGAAAGGGTTTATCAGAGGCTGTGACATCTTCGAGAACATTCTAACCATTGCCACTATAGTAGACTATGCTGTGCAATCTGCACTAAAGCAGTATTACTTGGATTTTACTTTGATGGTGGGTGCATTGTTTGACTTTGACGGTGGGTGCATTATTTGTAAATGTCTTTGTTGGCTTGTGCATTGATGGTGGAGCAGTGGGGAGGTTTGAAAGTAAAAACGTCAAGGGTGCCTGTTGGCCCCTTTACTCTTTGTAGTCGGGACATCGCCATTAATTGTAAGGATGAAAAAAGAAATTCAGGAAGACATGGTTAAGGGGCTCAGACTCCCATTTTGTTCTCAGCTCTTTGCTGATGACATGGAGGCAATGATTACCAAATGCAATGCTAGTGTGGAAAATTTGACAAAAGTAATTGGGAAATTCTGTGAAGTCTCTAGCTCCAAGTGCAACTTGGAGAAATCTTTTTTGATAAGATCTGATGCTGGTGAACCCCATCTGGGTGACCCAATTCGTGGGTAAGCATATAAAGAGGGGAGATATAATAAGGTATCTTGGAGCTACTTGGGGGGTGGGTATCTCATTGAGGCACTGGTTTAAAGAAAAGGTGAAGTTGAAACTCAAAGTGTGGACTAGGGTCACCCTGGGATGGAACACTAGATGCTTGGTCAATAAGCATATCCTGATAGCTTCCACTACCTACTTGGCGTCGATCTAGTGTTTCAAGAAGACGCACTAGCTAGAGATTGTGGTGGCACTATGTGCCGTGGGAAGTGTTAAAGGCCCCTAAATTGACAGGGGGGACTCGGAATCCCGAATGCTGAAAAAAAGAACATAGCCTTCCTAGCCAAGTGGCTTTCGAAACTGTTCGAATCTAATGCCCCGTGGGTGTATAAAATGTTTTGTTGAAAACTGCAAGGGGAAAGGGGTCAGGACTTGGAAGGATCTCAATTGGTCCAACACCATTTGCTCTAGATTTCTTGCTAAGATTTAGGGATCCAATTTAGTGGCGGGTCTTGTTGATGCTTCGAAACTTTGTGGTTAGTTCTTGAAATGGAAAGGCTGGGCAGGCCTACTGAGCAATACCAGTCTCCACGAGAGTTTGTGGTGGAGCTGGGTAGTTTTAATCAACGATGAACCAATTACCTACTTGGATCTTGATTTGGACTAGTGGAGGTCCACCTGGAGATCCAAGGGATGGATTGTAGATCAATATCACCTTAGTGACCCCGAATGGAGTTTGTTGTCTGATGTTTTGGGTGTTGTTCCACAGGACTGGCCGACAAACCTGATCCCGGCTCAAGGATGGAGGGTAAATAAATGATTAGTAAACAGGGTGGGTCTAAAGAGGACCACAACCAAGGCCATGTACCAGTGCTTGAATGAGAAAGTGTCAATGTGGAACCTTCTGAATATTAAATGGAAAGTAAGAAGATTGCCAAGTGGTGGATGGACCACTTTCAGGAAATATGGGGGGTTGCAAAATGGGGAAAAACTAGCTTCCTTCTTTGGAAAGCTATACATAAACGGCTCCCCCTAAGGGGAAGAATGACCAAGTGGACGGACATCAATAGTTTCTATCCTCTATGTGGTCGCATAGTAAAAGATTATCTCACCTCTTTTGATCTAGTATGGTTGCTAAGAGAATATGGAGTTTGGTGGCTAGGCGCATTAGGTCTATTGGCTTGATGGGGAAATTTAACCTGTGTGCCAAATGGTAGCTTGTTCTTCTCGGTGAGACCACGAATCTCCTACCTACTCTTGCAGCGTGCTGGCCTTACATGTAAGCAACAATCTTTTGGGCTATTTGGTGTATCAAGAAAAAGATAGTGTTTGGAACGACAGTGAGCATAGGTGTGTGGGTGGATGCTATCTAGCACCTGACCAAGACCCACGCTCGCATGGCAATGACCTTGGATGATGATGTGATAACATAGTGTTTAGTAGATCTGAGTAGGTTAAGTGCTTAGCTGCCTAGCAGCATAGGCTAGGAAGTTGTCTTGTTCAATGAGCCAAATTTTGTATTCTCCCTACTTTTTTAATACTTCTCCTCGTTTATTAGTATCAAAGCTGACCTATTTACCCCCCCCCCAAAAAAAGGATTTTGGATGCAAAGGAGGTTTTAAAAGGCAGCTAGTTGCTTTGTAGGAGTTTACCTTAAGTAACTTTTTTCAAACAATTATACTTTGACAAACGAGAGCCTTGTTCTCCAAGTCTATTGCACTACTTATTTAGAGACATTGATAAAAAATATATATATATATATATCAAATGCTACTACTATTTCTTTCTTTAGTGCCTAATAAATCTGACAGTTTATTTATTTTTTAAATGCCATTACTATTTCTTATGATTATGAGTCCATCATGACCTACCCGTCCAAGTTAAGCTTTATGTCATGGAGGGTAAAAACAGAGGAAATAGCTTTTTCAAATTATGTCTCGTGCTTTTTTTGTTATGCTTTGCAAATGCACCAAGGAAAATAGGGGAAATAGCACCCCATGCTCTAGACGTCATGGTGTTATTTCCCCTCCCATTGATGTGACATTTCCCTATGTGACATTTGGTATAGTCCTCTCTTATGTCATGCTTCAAGGGAAAAATATCCAAACTAAGTTCTTCCAAGGGGAATGCTTTCCTTGAAGTCACTTCACATTCATGAAAGCAAGCATTTCCGCAAGGAGACCCCTCTCACTCAAGCTCTCGATCTCCAAGCCCACATTATCGTGATGCAACCAAGAAGCTCTAGCCTTGATCCAACTCCTTTTGGGCAAGCCTTATGAATGACAAAAGTCATTCAACTTGTTTTCCCTCCATGGCATGAGCCCCTTAACTTCAAATTAAAAGTTACTAGCATTTGTTGCGCGCGTGGCCTATTGCTTAAAACAGTACAACGTGGACACACACAGAGTGCACATCAACATGATGACAAAATGTGCACATCAACATGATAAGTTTTTGACAAAATGTTGCAAACTTGACAACCACCTCACAGCTCGGATTGTTTGCAATCTTTCTGGTGCAATGCAATACACTCACAAGCGCTAAACACAGAGTCGATCAGAAAGCACAAAGCTCAGAGCTGTTTATCGTCGCAAGAGCTTTGGCCAGCTTTTGTTGATAAAACCTGCACGATTTCAGGATTCCCAGACTTCGCTTCCGATTTTCTGTGCAGCATGTGACAGAACGCTGCAAGTTAGTTTTCACGCCGTCGGTAGTCGCGGTTGTCATGAGTCTGCCTAACTCAAACCAAGCTGCATCTCACGGCTGAGCCAGGTTCCACAACCTGCCCAAGGAGATACAAAACGCTAAAAAAAGGTTTATGATTGTCTCGGCTCTGGAGCTCGGGTTGCGCCTGTGGCATCATTTTGAAATTGCCGTGTGCAGCGTGATTGAATTTTGCGCGGATGACCTGCTCACAGGTTCCACAATCTGCTATCTGTACACAGCCCTGAATCAACGTCGAACCTTTCCGATATCGTGACAGAAGTACCAGATGTCGCTATGAATCCATAACCGGCAAGAGCGGTCTCCAACGGTTGAAAATCGTCGAACATACGTTGCTCCTCTGTCGGCTTGGGTAACGTATAAGGCACGGAACTACTGCTTCGCGGAGACAACAAATTGATGAGTTCGCGCATCCAGGAGACTTCGTCGAATGAAGGAGTCAGTTCATCGGCTGAAGTAAGCTGAAAGGGAAGTGAAGCAGTGGAAGCGGCACGGAGCTCGTCCGGTGGTGCATGTGGAAGCACACAGTCATCCGCGCTGCATTGAGCGGCGAGCATTGGAGGAGTGGGGGGCATTAAGAGAGAGGCAGCGGCGGCGGCGGAGGCCTGGACAGTGCGGGGCGAGGCGAGGAGGGTAGCCGGCGGGGGGGCATGGGGGGCGGGGGGGGAGTGGGGGAAGTTGAGGGAGGAGGAGGAGGAGGGGCCACGGAGGAGGAGGACGGCGGCGTCGAAGGCACGGGCGGCCTGTTCGGGGGTGGAGTAAGAGCCGAGCCAGATCTTGTCACGGGAGTGGGGGATGCGGATTTCGGAGACCCAGCGGCCCCAGCTACGGCGGCGGACGCCCTTATATTTTTTAGAAGAGGAGGCGGCGGAGGGAGGAGAGGCGGGAATGGCGGACTTAACCATGGCGGATGCGGTTTGGTGAGGGGGGGGCAGGGTTGGCGGCGCTGCTCAGCTAGGTGTTAGATGGGCAGCTGTTTTGGGTGCATCGTTTTATACCAGCCCCCTTCCCGGCTTCCATACGCGTCAGACACAATCGCTCGTCCCCACGTGTCCCCCCCTCAGTGGCTTTCCCTCCTCTTTGGCGTCACCACTTGCGGCCGCAAACTCAATACCCCCCGCCGCTTCGCCCCCGCCCCCTCCCCCCAGTTTGCTTTTAAGAAGGCCCTCGACGTTGATTGTTTCTTTTCGTTTCTATACACAAAAGTCTACTCAGGCGCTCATACACATGCATCTTTAGAAGAGCAAAGCTTTTATGGCGTGCCTCAATAATGCTTATGGTGTGGGAATTTCATATCAGAGTTATGTTTTAGCAAAAGCTTCATGTGGGTTTCCCTTGTCAAAGGTAATTTGCATCACTACCTAGAAGGATCCTCTAATTAGTCATTGCCTCCTAGAGGTTGGCATTGAGTAGGTGTAACTATTGTGTGCAACGTCGTTCGAGCACAGAATGCCCATGCAGTTAACCAAATTTTTTTACTAAGTTCTCTTTTTTTTGCCTCACCATCCTTGTATCAATTCAACATGTTAAATTTATTTTATTTAAAAAACAATTAGAGTTCAACCAAAATTAAAAAATCTATAGTAGAAGAGCGAAATTGGAGGCTCATTTATGGCATAGGACATCAAACTTTGGAGGGGCATAACTTCTTATCTTACTATATCTTAAAGGAGGGAGGAGGGAGCCAACCTTGCCACGTGTCGTGAGGCGAGGGAGGAGTGAGCCAACCTTGCCACATGTCGCGAGGGGAGGGAGGAGAGAAATTGTCACATGTCGCGAGGGGAAGGAGGAGGCTTGCGACGCCATGAACGCACCTCTACCAACTTCTCTATCCAAGGACCCACATCATGGCTCTAATTCAAAATTCAAATACATCTCAGGATACCGCACAGGTTAGTCTTAGGCTGGGGCATGGAACACCTATAGCCTCCTCCAGCACTCTGGTCGCTCTTTGATTCCTCGTAAAAGGATCCAAAAGTTATGTTGCGAATCATGGAGGATTCTCTGTCTTCTAATCCAACTTCGCAACATTGAGTAGAAAAGAGAAAGATCTGTTTAGGGTTCATCTCCATTGCCATAGCCATAGCCATAGCCATAGGCATTGTCCTCTTCCTTTCAAACGTTTCAGTTTGTTTTGATGGCGTTTCCCGAAGAGATTCACTTCGCATAGTAGGATTGTGTCATCGTTTTTAGTCTTAATCCTGAGAACGAACACTAATGTAACAACCATCTCCTTGCACTGATTGTTGATTTTGATCTTTCCTGTTTGTGATGGCTTTGATCTTGTGCTTGATTTGGCTCATTTTGCTACATCACGATGCTACTCTGTAGTGAGAAACCAGGTATGTCCTCATCATATCGGTCGTGTTTTTCCTCACAGAATATTGGCAGAATCCAAGTTTGTGTGTAGGTAGAGGATGGAAAAGAAGCATCCAAGTTATTACAAGGCCATGCTAGCACCATGAGGCGCGATGTGTCTAGTCTAAAGGTGGGTCTGATGATAGCAAGTAAGAGTGCAAGATTGTGTGTGCATGCTGCGACCTTTCTATGCATCTCTCAGGAAGTTTTCTTCGTATTTGTGGTTCCTAATTCTTGATTCCTTCGTGTTTGTGCCTGTTCATTTGGTGTTCGTAGTGGATTTGGAGTGTAGCTTGAGCAGCTAAGGACGTTTCCAGAAGCATGAGTGGCAATCTCCCCATGATTCTCAAGGTTGTTAAGCTAAAAGATATGAACCTCTGGCTTTAAATTGTCATAAAAGGTTTTCCAACTATGAACACCTTCGAGAATGATGTCAAGCTCCTTCATCTTTGGAGACAATGGCCCATCCTGCTCCCCAACACTTCTAGATGGTGTGGTGCTTCTCTCTACCAACACAACGAATATGTCTTTTGTGCTCCTTCATCCACGCTCCCTTTCTTGCTCATACATTTCATTTTGTGCTCCTTCATCCACACTCCCTTTTCTTGCTGATACGTTTCATTGCACAATCTCTTGCTTGAAAGTGAATCCCTGGTGCCCTTATTTATGATGTACTGTGAGTTGTAACAATCAGTATGTTCCAAATAGAGACATGTCAACCGTAATGGAAGTGCATGATGTTGCTACCTTTATCGTTGATGAGGTTAGAGCATGAAAGCATGGCATGGGTGGATGGATGTGTGATGAAAGATTGAAGGACCAATTTGTTAAGGAGGCTAGAGAAACGATGTGCGTACGAGTTGCTTCAAGGAAGAGCACTATAATAGGCACGCTTGCCAAACAAAAGTTTTGATTTTATTGAATCAAGGGGTGTCGATGATGTGAAACCACAATATGCTACCTTGGAAGGTTGAAAATGAAGTTCGTGAGGTCCCTGCATTGCTTCAAATCCAACTAGTTGGAATCACTTTGAAATGATGATTATGAGGGTGACATGTGAAGAAGCTTCATATATTTTTTGATCAATTTAGTGCAACTAATTACTTTGTATGTATGTACCCATACACACACATTTATATGTACATGTATATATATACATCTTATGTTACATTAGGAAAGTGGCCCCCTCATGGCAACCGACGACCACATGGCACATAGTTGAGCATTCCAAGAAGAGAGCCCTTGGAGCTAAGGAGAGTCTATTGAGAACCTCCTGCCTAGCTTGAGAGTCTCGCTTGCTCCTCATGCCTGAGTGCTCTTGGTGTGGTCTTCAAAACGCATGCCCTCACCATACCTTTGCTCTTCGATGTGCCCATGCCTATGAGATATGTCACATATTTATTGAGAGAGTTTTCTTTTTCAAAGACTTAAGTGCATTGAGGTGCACGTGCATGCACACACATGCACACAACACACACACACACGGTGCATGTCTTATATTTTGCTTGAAGAAAATTCTTCTATGGAAACCAAAGATAATGCCACATGTAGCATGAAGTTGAGCCTTCACACACACACACACACACACACACACACACACACAGAACTTCTTGCTTGTGCACACCAACACACATGCATAGGGCATCTCAAAATGAATAAACATATTTTTATTTCTAAAAATAAACATGTTTTTCATTTTTATTTCTATTTCTATTTTGATAGAGAGAGAAAGGTTTTTATTTACAAAAAATTAGAGAGGTTTTTTCAACGGGAGTGTACATAGTCACACACACACACACACACACACACACACATGAATACTTTCCTAACTATGAATTATTCTTTTATGTACCCCCGTGAAATCTTCCCTTTACACTTTCTTTTTTACCACCCCACATACCAAGCCCACTAATCGTTCCATACCTCCTCTAATCGTTCCATACCTCCTCTAATCCCTTCTTAACCCATGCAGTCATTCGCTCCTTACTCCACTTGTGGCTAAATTTTTTTTTCATTATCTAAGAATCCATATGGTTGTCTATATTCCTAGGCAAAGCGATAACAAGCCGGGCATTACCTGTCTACCCAAACATAACTATGATGTTCTAATACCAAGTTTGTTTGGATGGTGGCAGGTAAGTGGACCCCGACCTCGAAACTTGGACTGCCCGAGGATTCGACATCTTTTTTCAATATTATGTTTGTCAAACTCAATATTATTAAAAATTCTTAATTTTGATAGAAATTTTTGCAAACTCTAGTTGCATTTTTCAACTTAGATGTATCAAACATCTTTCCTTATATGTTTCTCTTTTTAACTTTTCATCTAATTGATGGAATTAATTGTATGGCTCAATTATTGATGGGACTTTTTAATCTAAACACACACTTTGATTTCCCAACTAGCCTTTGGTCGGCGGGCTAGTGCCATACAATTAATTGACATCCATTGGATAATTCTTTAGCATGGATAATCCCTAGTCATATTGTGATCCACCTTATTTTATACTAACTTTTATATATATTTTGCAGAAGTGGCTTACGCATGTACTATTGGCATTATTTTTTCATTTTGACACTTATCATACAGATCCACTTTTATTCACTTATTATCAATAGGTGGGGAGTAAGTTCCATATGGTGAGCTTACTCCCCACCATGTGGTCTTACCCTCTGGGTTGGGGGTGGGCCACACACACACACACACACACATGAATACTTTCCTAACTATGAATTATTCTTTTATGTACCCCCGTAAAATCTTCCCTTTACACTTTCTTTTTAACCACCCCACATACCAAGCCCACGAATCGTCCCATACCTCCTCTAATCTCTTCTTAACCCATGCACTCATTCACTCCTTACTCCACTTATGATGTAAACTTCACTTTGGCTAAATTTTGTTTTTAATTATCTAAGAATCCATATGGTTGTGTATATTCCTAGGTAAAGCGATAACACGTCGGGGAAAACAAGCATTACCTGTCTACCCAAATGTATCTATGATGTTCTAACACCTAGTTTGTTTGGATGGTGGCAGGTAAGTGGACCCCGACCTTGAAACTTGGACTGCCCATGAGGATTCAACATCTTTTTTCAATATTATGTTTGTCAAACTCAACATTATTAAAAATTCTTAATTTTAATAGAAATTTTTGCAAACTCTAGTTGCATTTTTCAACTTAGATGTCTCAAACATTTTTTTCTTATATGTTTCTCTTTTTTAACATTTTATCCAATTGATGGAATTAATTGTATGCCAGTTCAATTATTGATGGGACTTTCTAGTCTAAACGCACACACATATGGAAATACATACATGCCTACATGTACATGCACACGTGTACACATAGACACGGAGCACACATGCATTCACATACATGTAAACATGCAAAAGCGTGCACAACACATACAAAGGCAAAGGGTGCAAATGCATACATATATGTACATGCAAACACACATACAAACATAGTTGCACATGCACACTCATATGTACACACATACATGTAAACATGTACATGTGTACACATAGGCATGGGCATGCACACATACACACATGGACATGCATACCTAACACCTACATAGGCAACAGGTGCACACACATACACACATGTGCACGTGTGCACACACACATATGAGTGCACATACACACACGTATCACACCACACACATGTACACATAGGGAGGGGGCATGTACACATTCTTGTGATTACGTGTCGTGATGATGTATTTCATGCATTCACGATTACAATCACGGCTTAACGCTACCAGGTGGCCTTGACCTAGAAACCAAAAACATACCAGTGGTAATAAGAACACTACCAGGCCGTAGTGCTAATAGTACCGCCGATAGACTGACACATAATTAACGGTGGTAGTAGTAACCATATTGTGGATACTTCTACTACCGCCGGTAGTTTAAATATAACCGTCGGTAGTATTATTACAACCGACGATTACTGCCGATAGTACTACAGCTACCGGCAGTAATATTCAAACTACCGGCGGTAGTATTACTGCCCCAAAATATATGCCAATCACCAGTGTCATTTTCCACTAATAGTGGATTGAGAAGAGGTAAAAATCCTCCTCTCTCCATGTCTTGGCCGAGGGGCCTGGTCCAAGAAGTGGTTCCTGGTCCCGCGTCCTGAATAGGATGAGGGGCTAGTTGGGACCACGACTTGGAACTAGGTTTCCTTGGCCCTCCACATAGAAGGGGAGGGGGGGTGTTTAATCAAATTTTTTACAAAATTATCTTGCATTTCTTGCATGCATGCATTGAAATCAAAGTTTTTATGAAATTATCTTGCATTTCTTGCATGCGTGCATTGAAATCAAAATTTACAAAATTATGTTGCATTTCATGCATGCATGCATTGAAAGAATCATTTCTTGCATGCGTGCATTGAAATCATTTACATTTCATGTAACTAAAAAATTTGCATTGAAATCATTTGCATGCATGCATTGAAATCATTTGGATTTGCATTTCATGCATAGATAGGGTGGGAGTATTGGTCAAATGCCTGTCAGCTCACTATTGTGTGACAATTGCAGCTTTTTGCTAGTGTCAAGTGAGAAAGCTTTCCGCACACACATAACAAGGTCTAATCGCAAGCATGGCCTCAACCGTTAGCACTAAGCAAAAAGTAGGGGAAGAGCTAAGTAACAAGAGAGTGATGAGAAGCATTTGGGATGCCTTTTTTTATTAGGGTGTGCAACATGGAGGAGAGAGATGGAATCAACCCTATCTAGTTTAGAGGGAGTTAGCACTATGAAGAGGAGGATTCTTGGTGATGCTAAAACCAATTTGCAATCTGAAGGTCATGATGACCTTGCGAGCCGGGTGCAATGGGAGAAAGATTCCATGCTTTGGGTTGATAGCTTTATTGGGAATGTAGAGACCCGCTTCAACGAAGCATGCAATCCAGACCCTACTCTTGCACAAGAGTTTGATGTCTTCATATTAACACAATGGATGAGTGTGTAATGGGCCAAGCACAAGAGTAAGGTTGTTGCGTCAAATCGCCATCTCATAGTGGCTAAGATCTGGGAAAAGAAGGCTGTAGTAGCTTATGGTCAAGCTACGTCCTTGGTTGCAGGTGAAGAGCAACCAGCCTCTATACCCTCTCAACCATTAAGAGGTGATGAGGTTCAAAGGGCACACCACGTGGCTAGTAACATAGACATAATGTCAATCTCGGCCTATGCCACAGAGAGGGAGATCCAAGTTGGTGAGAAAATCGGCTCAGGATCCTATGGCACTGTTTTTAAAGTGCGGTTGGTAGGAGCTACACAGTTGTCATATCACGTGGAATATGCTAGAAAGAAGTACAAAGTCAATATTGGGATGCGTACACGAGAAGCAAGGAGAGAACAACTCATGCAGATTTTACACCCAGTCCTTGTACGTGTGATCACAACAACCCGAGAAGAGCCATTGTGGACCAACACACCATACTTTAATGGCGGTAGCTTGTTGCAGTTTCTTCAAATTCTGCCAATGGACCAAGGCAGGTTCACACGCTACTTTCACCATGTTCTAATAGGAAGAGCGGATCTGATGGCCACAGCAAGCAGGGAAGTCCAAGCTATGTTGGAGAAGGAAGATATTGGTCGAATCAATGTCTTTTGTGAGAATCTCCTCCATATCATCCATGCACTTGTGGATGGTTTGGGAAGGCTGCACGCAGGAAGATGGATGCACACAAACCTACACCTAGGCAACATCTTATTGGATTTTGTTGGAAAGTCTAGATGCCGAGTAAGCATCATAGATTGGGGGATGCCCATGGAATTCTCGAAGAGTCCAAAGGCATTCAAGCATTTGAAGAAGCAGTCTTTGGAGAATGATGCCGACTTTGCTAACAGAGTTTGCAGGAAAGAGGAAGAGCACGGGCAAAAAAAGTGGCTTGCACCCAAGCTACAAGAAGTAGCCTTAAGAGGTAGATATACATGCCATGCAAATACCTATGCATTGGGATGGATCATTGTTGAGATGATTCAATTTTCTGAAGATGCCTGGGGTTATATTGAGAATGATCAAAAAATGCCTCCCTCTCATGTTGTTAATGCCATTAAGCATCATGCGCATGAACAAATGATGCATCGCATTGTCGATCAAAGAAAGCCGCCTGCAGAGACCAATGATATCTTAAAGAGAGTAGAATGTGAGGGAGAATTGGCAATGAGGCCTATGGAAGAGATGTCTCTTGCCCTTAGGCTTGCAACATAAGCCACATTTTTTGCCTTGTAATATTTTTGGGACACCATGTGTCTGTCAAACTTATCGTAATAAACTTCTTGTTTAAAAACAAAATTATTGACCTTGAAAGCATTTATAATTCAAAAATATGTCATTTATGTTGTGGATGTATGGCCTTTTATATTATGTAAATATTGCAACATTTGAAAGCATTTATCCAAGATTGCAACATGTACATTTTGCATAGCATATGTAACATCTTCATCTTTCATCAAGCATATTGTACGTGACATTTGCATCTTGTGTCCTATCTCACACAAGATTAACTCACAAATATTGAATTTGATGCATGCAGAATTTGCATACTGCACTCAGAGCATTTATCTACATTGTGCTATCTAAACTACAGTATCTACACTACACTATTCGAAAATGTCACAAGGAGAGGGTACTCCTCCTCCGCACAGGGAGGAGGAAGTCTCCATAAGACCAAGCAAGTGTCCATTAACGCAAGAGGAGGCTCGACATGCCAAGCATCAATGGTTGTAGTTCGAGCGGCTCCTAGTTTGAGGTGCGTGCAAATTATTATGCCTGTCGGATAGGCTAAACCATAAAATCACAATAAATTAGACATTCTATTAGCTAAATGCTTGTATCCTTGTATCACCATCAAAATTTAATAAAATAAAGTAAAAGTAAAATAAAAGATATTAATTTAATAAAAATTTACAACTAATAGGAAAAATATTCAAAAGAGACTAAGATTTTATATAATTGTTCCACAGGAAGATGGTAATAGATTTCATTCCTAGGATGGAGGTGATATTATGTTGCCAAAGAGAAGTAGTTGCATTTGGTACAATCCATGATAGTGATCCAAATTCTCTTTGTCACTTTCAAAGACTTGGCCAGGATAAGGTTGCAATTATTGTATCAAAGATTCTTAGTGCACATGTTGAGCTAAAGCATAAGTGTGGAGATATGGAAGTACTTGGAGATGTTATGCCTTATAATGTTTTCAATAAATCATTTATTCCATGGGATTGAGATGAGACTTATCCAACACATATCATCAAGAATACAAAGTGCAATTCTTTGGATTTTAGTGTGGGAGATATTTTGCAAATGATATCATTTGCAAATAAGAACCTAGCAGAAGGTCAAGTTTTGGGGTTTGAATACTAGGATCAGTGGTCATATGTGAAGATGAGGATTGTGATATTTACTCATGATGGCATGATGATAACACAACATCATTGGATGGTCCCTACTATGAGGAAGGAAAAGATTTGAGATGGAGCATGCAATTTTTTAAGATTAAAAAGGGACATGTGGTTTTCAATGACAATGATAGAGTGTACTACAATTTCAAAGGACTTAAAGAATATGCCTACAAGCCAAGCTTTGTCCCTTCAGAGGTGGATGATTTCAATGAACTCAAGTACAAAAGTGACATCTTATCAGGAGTGGATGAGTTCATTGATACTGAGAAAGATAAAGAATCCAGAAGGAATGCTTCTCGAATGCTTGCTCTAGAGTGGATGACTTCTTGCATATGGAGAAAGACAAAGGCATCAAAAGTGTTGTCTCTTCAGAATTAGATGATTTCAATCAATCCTCTATAGAAGTGACATCTTATTAGGAGTGGATGAGTTCAGCGGTATTGTGAAGGAAAAAGACTTAAGAAGCAATGTCTTGTTAGGATTTGATGAACTCACGCACGTCGAGAAAGATAAAGATATCGGTGAGTTCAATGGTACTGTGAAGGAAAAAGACTACAAAAGTGATGTCTTATCCGGAGTCGATGAATTCATGCACGTTGAGAAAGACAAAGATATCATTTGTGTTGTCTCCTCAAACTTGGATGATTTCAATGCACTTAGCTATAGAAGTGATATCTTGTCGGGAGTGGATGAGTTCATTGGTACCAATAAAGAAAAAGGTTTCAAAAGTGATGTCTCATCTAGAGTGAATGAATTCATACACATTGTCAAGGAGCATAAAGAGTTCAAAAGTGTTGGCTTATCAAACATGGACGACATGGATATTGACTCAAATGGTCCACAGATTACTTCAAGGACAAGAATGAAATCAAGAAAGGATTATTTGGTACTTGACTTTGACAGTGATAAGATAAATGATGCGACATCCCATGAAAACACGGTGACAAATAAATTCAACGGGGAGAAGTGTGAGGGTACACATATACCTTCACACTTTGAGCAAGACTATAGTCTCCCGAATGATGACGAGGGTATGGTCGACATGATGGATTCTATTTTTAGGGACACTACATCCCATGTACATGTGATGTCAGAGTCTGAGGTCAAAATGTGAGAGTTGCAATCAACACAATTGTATGAGGGTGCTAGGATGTCTAAACTACGTGCTTGTCTCTCAATCTTGAATCTGCAAGCAAAGTATGGGTGGTCAGATACAAGTGTCTCGACCTTAATGAGGTTAGCTCTTGCATTAATTTGACTCATTATTTGGATATTGTTTGTTTTGAGAATCATCATGTATGGATTAGTGTACCGAATCATCATTATTCGAAGCCTATGTATGTTTAAATTGTGATAGGTTGCTCTAGAAGATGTTGCCTGCACCAAATACCATGCCCGCATCAAGAGATGAAGCGAAAAAGATGCTAACAATGGTGGGTATGGATTATGATACCATCCATGCTTGCCGTAATGATTGTATTATCTTTCGTCATGAGCATGGAGATTTGGCTAGTTGTCTGAAGTGTGGGGAACAATGATATAGAGATGACTTGCAAGGGTGAGCAGATACCGGTAAAGGTCTTAAGACACTTTTCCATCATTGCAAGAATAGAGCACATGTTCTGATGCAAATCCATAGCGGAGTTGATGACATGGCATGCATCTCATCAGTCCACTGATGACACATTGAGGATTCCTGCAGATTGTGCAGCTTGTAAGCACATAGACAATCAGTGGCCGGACTTTGCGAGGGAGCCATGCAACTTACATCTTGGGCTCGCCATGGACGGCGTGAATCCTTTTGGATTACGCTCGACATCTTGGTCGACATGGCCCATAGTCGTGGTGAATTACAATATCCCACCATGGCTAACAATAAAAAAGGGACACCTCATGCTTGCACTACTTGTGCCAGGGAAGTACAAGGCAAAAAATATGGACGTGTACATGGCACCTTTGATAGAGGAGTTACAAATATTATGGAGAGGAGTGCGGGTCTTTGATATTTCCAGAGATCCTAGACATAGCAATGATATTTTGATCAGGGGTATCTTGATGTGGACCGTGCATGAGTACCCAGAATATGGAGAGTGCGCAGGTACGTGGTTGTATCTCTACAAGTATAATATAGGATTATGCTTTTATGACTCTCTTTCACACGCATGTCTTATACTAACACATTCATGCACGCGTGCAAGACTTGTTACAAGTGGGTGCCATGCTTGTCCTATTTGTGGACCGGGTTTGAAATCGCTTGCACGATACTCCAAACATATGAGCAAAAATGTTTATGAAGGTCATGCTCGATACCTTCCGCTGGACCATCTCACACATGGAGGTTAGCTTGATCCACCACCATCATATTTGAAGGCAAGTGACTGGATTCAAGATTGGAGGGCAAATGGAGAGGAACGTCCTCCTGGTATGAAGAGGCTATCGATATTTCATGAGATTCCTTATTGGGGTCAGTTACAAATCAATCATCTCTTCGATCCCATGCATATCTTCAAGAATGTGGGGGCTACTATTTGGGCACACTTGGTTGGTTCCAAAAACTCAACAAGAGTGCGAGAAGACTTGCATGCTATGAATAGGATGTCTCGTTTGTGGCCCCAAGCGCATGCTTCGGGAAAAGTTGTCCTCCCAAAAGCAACATGGATCCTCTCTACGAGGGAGGAGGCAGCGGTCAAAGGTGGACATTGCCACTTTTCAAACACTGACAGGGTACATGCGTTGCTTGAAAGGAGCATTTTCAAAGGACAATAAGCTTAGTGGGCTCAAGTCCCATGATTGGCACAAGGTCTTACAGGTATTCTAAGCTATAGAATTAGTGTACCGATAATCGTGATGCATTAGCGTAATTATGATTATGTTATATTGTTGACACGACTTCTTTGTTGCTTTGATAGTTCATCCTCCCAATTACAATAAAAGGGTGCTTACAAGAAGATGTTAGAAATGCTATATTCAAGATCAGTGGTATTGTGAGCTATGCTTACTATCAAATCGCATTGATTGCATTTTCTTCAATTTAAGCTGAATAATCTATAGACTGATTATGAAAATATCTTACATGGGCATGTGAAATAGGTGGATATCTCAAAAAGAGATCTCCATATCGAGCATCGAGATGGCTAGGGTGGAATCCATCAAAGCTGTATGCTTTCTTGAGAAGCACTTTCCCTCGAGCATTATGACAACTCAAGTCCACTTGCTTGTGCACATAGTTGATGAGGTGGCTATTGCAGGTACCGTTCATAGTCGATGGATGTTTTTTCTCGAGCGGTTTATGAAAACTTTGAAGGGATTTGTAAGACAAAGAGCAAGAACAGAAGCAAGCATGGCAGAGGGATGGCTTGTGCAAGAGTCATTAGTATATATCACGAAGTTTCTTGCATCCACGGATCTCGATATGCCGCAAGCTTGGCATAACAAGGATGATGATCGCATCGTTGGCAAGGTTCCCCAAGGAAAAGGGATTGAAAGAAAGATGAGCGAAGAGCAAATGGAGAAATTCAATAAGTTTTGTATCCTCAATAGCCCTGAGATGCAGAAGTGGATTGAGAGGTATGAAGTGGCCAAAGCAGAAAGAATAAATGCAAGGATGAGATTCAGAGTAATGTACAAGCGATCGCAACCATATCCACGGGATTTGGCTCTTCTCCCCACTCACATGTCACTTGATTGGCTACAACTGGCTCTATGTAAAGCCGAACGCGATGGAGAGACAATAAACGAGCGCGAGCAAGAGTTATCATCTGGATGTATGATGCATGCAAGTTTCTTACCTCTTGACATAATTAAGTAATTATTTGTGGCAATATACGCTACAAAATAGATGCATCTTCATTGTTTTAATGATGCTCTTTTATAGTACAAAAAATACAGTGCATTATGGTCATATGGATGACATTTTTGCGTGGAACGCATCGATTCAAAGAGTGTCACGTATGATTGTGGATTCATGGCTAACTTCACACAAGATAGCCGAGCAAGTGCTTCGGATACCAATCTTCTCTCCTCACAGTTGGGTTATTGTGGAACCATACGCAAAATCTATGAAGTTGATTTCAGACGATTTAGTATTTTCATTCTTGATGTAAAAATGGTTTAGAACTATTTACAATGGTCCCCATGCAACAGTGAGAAAAGATAGTAGCGGTTTCTTTGCAATTATAGACTCCACCAAACATTGGACTGATGAAAGTGATACTTTTGTTCTTCTCGGGCACTGTGAGCAGGTGCATACTAATGATTTAATTAATCGAAGCTTTCGTTTTTAAAGATCCATTGATACATGTACTTAAGCATAATTTCATATATATAATTGACGACATTTGGCACCCATCTTCAATATAGGTGATTTTTCATCCAGATCGTTCTGATCCAAGATGGTGGTACATGATCCAAGTTGCACCACAAAGTAAGCAAATTTTTGAAGATAGAGATGTGGATATGGAGATGCCACTACCAATGCTGGATCCAATTGATCCTGGATCCAATTGATCCCGATGAATCTAGCGAAGAAGATGAAGATCACAATATGAGCCAAGAGGAAGATGCGCATAATGACATCGCATGGGAGGAAGATGGAGATCACGATATTGAGGAAGAAGACAACGATCATCAAGAATCACCACACTTTATTACAGAACATGATCAAGTACTTTTAGGTGAACGTACGATGCTAGAGTACGATGATGATATAGGAGATACTTTGGTATAGAGTTAGAGATAGACTTGTTTGGCACGTTAGACTTGGCTCAAGATGAAACAGTTGATGTAAATGCTCTTCATTGATTTTTTTCATCTCAAACTTGGACATGAATATATGAGCTTCAAAGGCTTGATGTACATGCTCTCATACTTTTATTCTCTCAAAAGATCAAACATGTATGAAAATTTAATAAAATTTGTCATTGGAAAAAACTAACTTTTAAGGCCTATATGAGTAAAAAAGCTCTCTGGAAAACATCGCTGTAAAAAAGTATCTCAGTGTCACTATATAGTGACACTTACAATTCTGATAAACGTCACTATATAGTGACTTTAGAAATCATCGCTATATAGCGGCGTTTGCCTAAAGTCGCTATATAGCGATGCTTTATGGGACGCGCTTCCCATATCGACGATTAGCACCCTGCATGCGCTAAACGTCAATACTTAAACATCGCAATAGGATCTATGTGTAGTAGTGACAGAAGATGCCGCAGAACTTCACATAGTCGTAGGAGTAACGGATGTTGATGGATTTTATGACACTAGCCGTGGAGACCTCGAATCCTAGTAGCCACACCAAATCTATTAACTAGAAAAGAAATCAAGGCATGAGGCTTGATGCTAGGCATGGCGACGCTCGAGGCCCATAGAGGAAAAGGGAATGTGAGGGGAGAAGCATTTATATGGGTGGAGAAAAGGGATTAAGAGGGGTGGGAAGGAAGAGGGGGACTATGGCACAAGGGGGAAGGGAGAAGGGGAAGAGGAGTATGCACATGATGGGAGGTGGAATATAGACATGGAGACATCAAGGGAAGAGAGTCATGCTTTATTTCAAAGGAAGGATGGGGGGAAATCAAAGTACTAGCTAGAAGGCTTTACAAGAATGAGTGTGTCCCATCCAAAAATAGCCCCCTCCTTTTATAGCCAAGAGAGGGGGTCTCTCCCAATAAATGCATCCTCCCACATGCATGGCGTGTGTGGAGGAATCTCCCATGTAGGCTAGGTGGGTATGCACTCTGAATTGTGTGCGACAACCCTTTGCCTCATTTTTCCACATAAATCAACAAACCCCATATCCCAAGTCTAAGATACTCCCTTGGTCTCTCCCCAATTTTATAATACGTTCAAACATCTAGGAGGACAAGTGGAGGGTTGACACAATGAGTCTTGCCACCTCATCCTACTTTCTTAATTATTTAACTTGCACTCTTGGACTATCTACACCCCCCCCCACATGGGCCTATCCTACATGGAGGGAATAATCCAATATAATATCCATCTCCACCTATTTTATATTACTTCTCCCATGGTCCTTAGGCCATGTCTCACTAAATGTAGGCATGGGACCACCTAGGTGGAGGGGTGGGGAACCATGCCACCTTAACATTTTATAATATTACTACCATGGATTATGTACAACACACCTTATGGGTCCTCTTACGTGGAAGGGTGGCACATGGTTATGCCTTGCCACCTCAACCCTGGGCCCTATGCACACCATATTTTATTATACTATTGCCACACATACAAGCACACACACATATTTATGCATTTACCTCGGTCAAATTTATCCATAACAGCACCAATCCCCCACCTTTCGATGTTGCACAAGATGTGTATGCTGCGCTCTTCCATCTCTTGACATATTCTCCCATCCATCCGCTCGCATACAACATTATATCTGATATAATTAGAGCTTCATCCACCACTTCTATCACCTATCATATTCTTCTATCACTCTATATTGCATTCAACACAGGTACAATATCGTCTATCTCTTCAACTTCGTTGTTTCACTAAGTAGCTCAAGTTCATCTTCCTCTTCGCTGAATGCACCCTTAGCAACTAATTTTGTAGTCAATCGTTGTCCAACAATTCTCATTATAGCGACTTCGCTTGCTGCCCTAGCCCGCAACATTAAATCCTTTTAACAATCGTAGATTTCCAAAGCAAAATATCAAATCTGCAACTCTTGATGGCTTTAAGCAATTGCGTCTCTTAGAATGAATAAATTCGTATGCACTCCAATTTTGCTCACATGTACCCGATGATGCAGCAACAGAGAGCACACGAGTTGCAACATGCTGCAACTCCAATGTCTCTCCACCATATTCCTTCCACCAAGTAGGTGCAATAGTCGTCTTAATCGCATCAAGATTCCCAGGATCTCCAAAAGAGCCTTCGCAATTCGTATACCTCACTCGTTGCTGGTAGGCCAGTTTTCCTTGATCTCCTAGAAGTAAGTTTTTACAAACCTCTTGAAAGTTACTTATGACTTCAGGATTCTGTGATTGAGCATGCATTTGATATTGTGGATGTACTGCAAATGTAGCTCCATGCAAAGGGGTGTGCATTTGCTTCCATCTCTTATCGGCCAAATATACCACTTGTTGCTTCTCCCTAGGGGCAAAGCGCACAAATTCTTTAACTTGTCGTATTGCTTCTGACATCTTCTAATACACCTCACCCATAACAAAGGCATCAGCATCAACCATCCTCAATACTCTTACAAATAGCTCTACACCTTCTTTTATTGTTTTGACATTTTTCCAGAATAGAGATGATTGTACAAGATGCACACATTTAGAGCTTGGTATTGCATACTGCGTCTTTTTCTCTAGCCAATTTGCCCATCGTCTATTAGCAACAATCTTGACTAAAGCTTGACGCACTTCCAACAATCTAGCAAGAACTAGAAAAGAAGTGGCAAATCTAGTTTGACAAAATTGCCTGAGTTGCTTCACAGAGTGCTCTCTGAATACTGCATGCAAGTATTGATGACTCTTTATAAAACTCACTACAGCATTAGCATCTTGCAGTACTGGTTGCACAAATGGCAATTGTCCAATATACTTCAACAATAAGTTGAGAGTATGAGTGCCACATGGCACCCATGTCAAAGTGGGATACTTTGCCATGACCATCTCACCTGCGGTCTTGTAATTTGATGCATTATCTATTACTAATGCAGTAACATTCTCACTGCCACCAACTTTGTAAATTGCTCTTTCGTATATTTTCACAATATATGCCGAAGTTTTTTCTCTTAGAGACGTATCAATACTCTCCAAAAACATAGTTCCCTTGGGAGTAATGCACATTACATTTATCAAGGGTCTGGCCTGCTCGCTAATCCATCCATCAAACACAAGAGTGCACCCATATGTAGGAATAAAGTCCAATATCCGGTGTTATTTAGTTGCTAAAAAATGCTACAATTTATGTGCTCTTTCTCTTCTACATATGCCTTATCTAACAATGACGTACGCAATGTGTAATAAGAAGGCGGCTCTCATATCATTGTTATCGACCATACTCATATCATTGTTATCGACCATACTCAGTGGATATCCTAACTGCAAGATTGATCTACCAAGTACACACTATGTATTCTCCAAGTCTTGAGCTCGGATGATCTCAACTATCGTGGGTTTCCTCAAGTTAGGAGTAGCAGTTGCCAATCTAACTTCACGAACCATAGGTGGCAATCTATCTTGCATGCTAGTGTCCACACAAGGAGTTCTGGCATGGGAGCCTGCAACACTTGTACTTCCATCACCGTGTATGATTACAGACTCTACTCCACTTATACCTTGACTTTCCCAAAATGATTTTCTTCGTATTTTTCTAGAATCTTGCAACTTCTCTATCAAGGTACGAGCTGCTGCAGCAACTCCTAGGGCCGCTCTTTCTTGAGTCACCAGGCAAGTGGCCCCTTATGAGAGGTGCTCCCCTAGATTTTTGTATTCCACAGTATTTGCATTTCCACTCAACGTAGTCACGAACATTAATAACAAAGTCCCACTCTGGACCATGTGACTTACATTTTTCCCCCTGTGCATGTGGAACAACTCTTTGAGAGGATTGTGACACCCGCATAAATCCTCTCCCCGTATCTTGGTTAACAACCTCACAGGGTGGATCAAGCATTGGGGTAGTGTCCGTTTTGGCAATGAGATCCTCTTTTGCAACTCCTTCTTCAACCCCGGGAACATTTTCAGGCATATGAATACTAGCATGGGCATGAATCGATGCATCCACAGTTTGCCTAGTCACAACTCGTCTTGAAAATTGTGGACGAGCATTTCTAATTTCAAGAATTTTTTATTATGCATTTGTAGTCGCAACACATGCCCTATTTTTGCTCAAGTCATTGCCATCTCATCTCCCCCTTCTCTCCATACCTAAGGCCCTTAGCTTAAGAGTCAAGACTGCTCAATAACAATTGCATTCATTGGCACTCATGATCGTGGTTCGCAAGTTCCCCAAAACACAGGGAGTCGGACTATAGACCACCCTCAAGAACACAAGACAAACACTCACATCCACTAGCCCTCGTGTTCGTGGTCTATAATCTCCCCAAGACGCAAGGAATCGGAGGAGAAAACCACACCCACATGTATAATCAATGCTGACTCACTCTAACCCACTTAGCCTTACAACTATTTAGATCCAAATCTTGTTTCACTTTCTTTCCCAACTTACCAAAAGGTTTATTGAGGTATGAACCACAACCGGATTGAATGACGAGCCTCTATCACCATTTCCACCAATATATAGCCTTGGGGCGGTACGAAAAATAGGAAATCTGTAACCCACAATACCGTCGGTACACAATATACTACCGGCGGAAGTATTCACATTACCAACGGTAATATTAATTATCCCGATGGTGTATATTACTGCCAATATTTACACCTCCGAGATAATTAATATTACCGCCGGTAATGTGAATACTACCGTTGGTAGTATCTTGTGTAATGGCGGTACTTTTATCTAGATTTATTCTGGTAAACTATGTGATCACGTTGTTTTCACGCTACTTGGAAGAGTAATTAATGAACACTAATAACCCATTAATGAAAATGTCAAAACATGAATGTAATCCTTGCATGGGTGCATATGCAACATGTACACACATGCATGCACTCACCACATACAAATAATTTTGAGTTATTTAAATACTATTTTTAAAACTTTGAGTCAATATACAAACAAGGTTATTTGTTTGTAGATTTTAAGCACGTGTTAATGCAAAGTTTCAAATAAATTTGTAAAATATTCTTTCAAACATCATATTTTAAATACACGCTTCAACCATTAAATCCATTTTTGGAGAGAGAGAGAGAGAGAGAAAGAGAGAGAGAGAGAGGGGGGGGGACTTTTAAAAAAACATATATATGCTTGTGAATTTGCATATATGAATTGAAGACATTTTAGGATCCCACCTTGAGACCTAGCGTCGAGGGTCTCTAACCCATCGTAGATGGGTCATGTTACTCATTCTTCTTAAGACTTCAAATTCAAACATTTTTTAACCAAAATAGAGAACATATCTTGCTCTTCATTGTGCATTGCTCAAATGGTATTTTTTAGCAACTTGGTGGGTAGTGGAATCAAGATATGCATTTGTTAATGTGCACAAGTATCTGAGTCATCACCAAGATGGCATCCATGGTAGAATTTTGTGTGCGACATTCTAGTATTTGATGGGACCAACTTCCACATTTGGAAATGTCAGATATAGAATCTTCTTTGTGGGAAGGAAGAGATGGGTACTTATTGATGGAAAGGTGTGTGCTCTAGCATAGAATGTCATACAAACAAATAAGGATGCCTATGATGAGATGAATGCTAGAGCAGTAAGCTATTTTTAAATCGTGTGTAAAGAATACAATGCTTGGCCAACTGATGCATTTGACAAAAGCATCTATGGTACATGAATGTCCATTCATGCGGGCAAGATGTTGGTCACATCTTAATCGAGGTTAAACACTTATTTCATTAATTTTGGATGCATATGTCTACATTTGGACTAATTTTAAAACTCCTTCGTGAATGGAAAGTTTACTTTGTGAAAATGTTGTTTGAGAATCAAAAGTTTACTTTTGGGCATAGTCATTTCCACAAAATAAATTTTAGAATATCTCTCTATAATCTTGCACTTAATAACAATTTAAATTAATAATTTAATAAAAAATATTAGTTTAATTACATTTAAATTAATAAAAGTAATTTAAATGTATCATGTATAAAAAAGTTATATGTATGCATGCATGCATGTATGTATGTATGTATGTATGCATGTATGGCCCATGCATGACATTAATTTACCATAAGAGTCCTCTACAATCTTCAAGATATCATAACGGTATTAACAAACAACTTTTGAGAGTTTAAAAACTCTAAAATCTAGTACATATGGAGTCACACACGATGCTGCACATGCCATCATGGAATGTACATGTCCTTGGTTCAAATGTCCTTGGTTCATCAATGGAAGGACATTGATACATATGGTGGGACCAGTGCACTGCACTTGTCCACGTGGCATGGACATGCATAGGGCTTTTAGTTGATCTGTGTCGGTGTGGGATTTTCACGCTATGAGGACTGTTGATGGAGGGGAGGGAGGGGGAGAGAGAGAAAGGGAGGGAGGTAAGAAAGAGAGGAAAAGGAAGGGGAAAGGGAAGGGGAGGGGGAAGGGAAGTGAAGGGAAGGAGAAAGGGAAGGTAAGAGAAGAGAGAGAGAGAGAGAGAGAGAGAGAGAGAGAGAGAAGGGGGGGGGAAGGAAGGGGGAAAGGGAGGAGAGGAAGGGGAAAGGGAGGGGAAGGGAAGCGAAGGGCAAGGTAAGAAAGGGGGAAGGGGAGAGGAGGGGGAGGGAGGAAGGGGAGGGGATGGAAGGGGAATGGAGGTGGGGAGGGGAGGGAAAGGGAGAGGGGTGAGGAAGGGGGAAGGGGAGAGGAGGGGGAGGGGGAGGGAGGAAGGAGAGGCGAGGGGAGGGGGAGGGGGCGAAAAGGGAGAGGGATGAGGAAGGGAAGGGGAGCATTAGGAAAAAAGGGAGCTCATTTTGGGGCCTTTTAGGATTTAGAAAAATAGGCTCTCGACCAATCCGAAGAGGGCCAACGTAACGTTGGAAAAATACTAAAAACCATGGAAAAATATAAAATAAATCATATTCAAAATCTTTTTCTTTTATCATGTCTAACATACATGATCTTCTAAAGATAATTTTTTGTGCAATATTTGGTGATTCTCACATCGCCAGCACATCTGAAGTGGGCCAAATCGACCCTAGAGACACCGAAAATCGACCCCTGGGGAGGCCTGAAAAAGGGCAAAAATGCCTAGAATGGGGGATTTGCACAAAAATGCGATTTGGCCAGCTGGAAGTGAAAACCCCCAAATCGACCCTGGAGACACTGAGAAACTGACGCTTTTTGTGCAAATCCCCTATTCCATGCATTTTTGTCTTTTTATGAGCCTCTGGGCATCAGTTTTTTATGTCTCTAGGGTTTATTTGGGGGTTTTGGCCCGCTCCAAACGTGCTGGTGATGTCAAAATCATCAAATACTACACAAAAAATCAAGTATCTTGTATATGCATTTAATGTGAAGCCTGAATACTAGACTGACATTTTTGCAGTACTTAAGTATTTGTATTTTATAGCATTTCCCATATTTTGAGTGCAACAAAAATAGGTAAAAAGTGAATTTCTTAGAGGGCCCCAAAACGAGTTTCCTTCTTTCCTAATGGGGAGGGGAAGGGAGAAAGGGAAAGGGACGGGAAGGCAGAAAGGGGAGGAGAGGGAAGGGGGAAGGGGAGGGAAGAGTGAAGGGAATGGGAGAGAAGGGTGAATGGGAGGAGGGGGGGGGGAGGGGGGAGGGGGGAGAAAGGGAAGGAGTGGGGAGGCCCCCCCCTAATGCATGCTCTGTCGACCATAGCTGCCGAGCACCTAAAGAAACAATAGAAGGAAAGGAAAATTGGAGCGGAAGGAAGGGGGAAGGGGAGGGGAGGGGTAAGGAAGGGAAGGAGAGGAAAATATTTTTGAATGGGAAGTCTTCTAGCATATGTGCTTTATATAATACGTATGCTTAAAACAATGAAGAATTAGTGAATGTATTTATAAGGTAGTTCTTAATATGAAAAATCTCTACAATATTATGTACTTGTAAAGTAGTTCTTAATATGAAAAATCTCTACAATATTCTTCCTGCTATTAACTAGATATTAAATTTTAGTTTTAATAAAAATATATATTATTAACTTAAAAACTAATATAAATATAATGTAATTATTGTATAAATTTAAATAAATATATAAATTATTAATATTATACATTAATAACCTTTAAAATTATATATATTATATACTAATAAGCTTTAAGTTTTAAAAAGGTATTCAATTAAAGAATTGAATTAATTTAAAAAATAAGAAAATATTAAATTTTACACAAGTACTTTTAGCATGTATGCTTTTCTTCCATGTGTATAATACTTGTTAGTCAAAGAATAAAGAATTAGATAATGTATTTGTAAGGTAGGTATTTAAAACCATAGAATCTGGAAGAGGTTTAGCATACTTGCTTATCTTTGTTACAATATGTAATACTTTGCAAAAGCCTTAAACTGTTTAAGGCTCTATACAAAACTACAGTATCATTGAATCCATATCATTTTTCTACTTTAGCAACCACCAGATATCCATGGTATGAATCCATGATATGGAATACATATTTCTTATGAATATTTCTTATCACATACTTCTTCATTTCTTCTGATACACCATGTAGCATGAATGTAAGAAAATATGAATCGATGTGCTTTTAGCCTATGTGCTTGTCCCTAATAAGTAGGATACTTTAACTAGGTAGACTTATAATTACTTAAAGTAAAGCCTTTCCAAAGGATCGTACCTAGTATTGGATATATCCAACCTGTTGCACAAATCAAAAAATTGCACAAATCAAGAATTTTCTTGATTTGTGCAACAGATGGGATATACAGTTGGTTGCATAAACTTTAAACAATTAATACTAAAACATCTTAACCACCGTAAATCCTAAACTTTAAACATTTAATTTCTAAACTCTAAATTCTAAACTCCTAAACAATAAATCCTAAACCCTAAACCCTAAACTCTAAATCCTAAATCCTAAACCCTAACCCTAAACCCTAACCCTAAACCCTAAACCTTAAACCCTAAACCCTAACCCTAAACCCTAAACCCTAGCCCTAAAATACAACCAAAATTTAATGAATTTTTTTTATTTATGCAACAGGTTGGATATATCCCCCAACCTGTTGCTCAACAAAAAAATTGCACAAATCAAGAATTTTCTTGATTTGTGCAACAGATTAGATACATGGTTAGGGGTGCACCCCCAACCTGTTACTTGAGCAATAGGTTGGGGGATATATCCAACCTATTCCACAAGTCAAGAATTTTCTCAATTTGTGTAACAGGTTGGATTGAGCAACAGGTTGGGGGATATATCCAACCTGTTGCACAAATCAAGAAAATTCCTTGATTTGTGCAACAAATTGGATATACCTCCCAACCTATTGTAAGAGGTTGGGAGTGCACCCCCAACCTGTTGCTCAAGCAACAGGTTGGGGGATATCCAACATGTTGCACAAATCAATAATTTTCTTGATTTGTGCAATAGATTGGATATATTCCCCAACATGTTGCTCAAGCAATAGGTTGGGGGATATATACAACTTGTTCTACAAGTCAAGAATTTTATTGATTTGTGCAATAGGTTGATATACCCCCCAACTTGTTACTCAATATATCCAACATGTTCCACAAGTCACGAATTTTCTTGATTTGTGCAACATGTTGGATATATCCCCCAACTTGTTGCTCAATCCAACCTATTGCACAAATCAAGAAAATTCTTGACTTGTGGAACAGGTTGGATATATTGCCCAACTTGTTGCTCAAGCAATAGGTTGGGGGTGCACCCCCAACCGTATATCCAATCTGTTGCACAAATCAAGAAAACTCTTAATTTTTGTAAATTTTTTGATTTGTGCAATAGGTTGGATATATCCCCCAACCTGTTGCTTGATATATCCAACCTGTTGCACAAATCAAAAAAATTAAGCAACAGGTTGAACCTGCCCCCAAACTTTGCTTGAGCAACATGTTGGGGGATATATCCAACATGTTGCACAAATAAAAAAAATTAAGCAACAGGTTGAACCTGTTGCTCAAGTAATAGGTTGTGCAACAAAAAAATTAAGCAATAGGTTGAACCTGTTGCTCAAGCAACAGGTTGGGGGATATATCCAACCTATTGCACAAATCAAAAAAATTACAAAAATCAAGAATTTTCTTGATTTGTGCAACAGATTGGATATACGGTTGGGGGTGCACCACCAACCTGTTGCTTAACAACCTATTACTTAACAACCTGTTGCTTAAGCAATAGGTTGGGGGATATCCAACCTATTGCACAAATCAATAATTTTCTTGGTTTGTGCAACAGATTGGATATATCTCCCAACCTGTTGCTCAAGCAATAGGTTGGGGGATATATACAACTTGTTCTACAAGTCAAGAATTTTCTTCATTTGTGCAACAGTTTGATATACCCCCCAACCTATTACTCAATATATCCAGCCTATTCCACAAGTCAAGAATTTTCTTGATTTGTGCAACAGGTTGGATATATCCCCCAACCTATTGCTCAATCCAACCTGTTGCACAAATCAAGAAAATTCTTGACTTGTGGAACAGGTTGGATATATCCTCCAACCTGTTGCTTGAGCAACAGGTTGGGGGTGCACCCAAACTGTATATCCAATCTGTTGCACAAATCAAGAAAATTCTTGATTTTTGTAATTTTTTTGATTTGTGCAACAGGTTGGATATATCCCCCAACCTGTTGCTTGATAAATTTTTTTTAATTTGAGCAACAGGTTGGGGGATATATCCAACCTGTTGCACAAATCAAAAAATTTTTATTAAATTTTGGTTATATTTTAGGGTCAAGGCTTAGGGTTTAGGATTTAGGATTTAGGATTTAGGGTTTAGGATTTAGAGTTTAGGGTTTAGGGTTTAGGATTTATTGTTTAGGAGTTTAGGATTTAGGGTTTAGGAATTAAATGTTTAAAGTTTAGGATTTACGGTGGTTAAGATGTTTTGGTATTAATTGTTTAAAGTTTAGGATGTAGGGTTTAGGTTTAATGCCTTCTCTACTAGTTTTGATATAGAAGTTATTAAGTAATAATAAGCTCAATGATTATTTATTGTGTCTTTTTTTGAGTTGCTAATCTATTTTTGTACATAAAATAGGTATTCACCCTAACAAAGGGTATGGATGTGGTGTTATATAAGAAGAATGAAGTGGTGGCGAATTCATAGTCTTGATCCTATGAATGTGTGTCATTTCCAATGTTGTGGTGAGAGAAGATGTGTAGTGATAATCACCATCGTTGTAAATCCTGAAGTACATTTAAAATATCCACATGGAGACTTTGAAACATTGGGCAATATCTTACAATGTGACATATTTGATATGCAAGCATACAGAACTCTCTGGGATTAAAACGAAATTGTTCCAAAGACATACTTTCA
Organism: Dipteris shenzhenensis; assembly: GCF_047967505.1. NCBI lineage: Eukaryota > Viridiplantae > Streptophyta > Polypodiopsida > Gleicheniales > Dipteridaceae > Dipteris > Dipteris shenzhenensis. The sequence continues at coordinate 50,348,255 of NC_141602.1, read as the reverse complement.
AGATATCAAGAAAACTTATTTTAAGGGGAAAAAAGTAGAGATGTTTACTCTAGAGAAGTTTTAGCAATTGGTAACTTTAAGGGCTATGCTCAAAGTTTTCTCCGTATAGTGGAGATAATTAAGTTGACTAGTGCAGGTGTCATTCAAAATGCAATGGATAGTACTTCATATCTAGACGTCCATAATACTATGTTGTAAGAAAATAATACAACATCTGTGCTCAACAGATAACAGGATCTCGTACGCAAGAGAGAATACAGATAGTATGGAGAATCAAAATTTTGATTACTATAGAACTGATACAATAGATGGCACTGCCTCCCAGTCGTGTGCTCCTATGAAAAAAGCTTCGATGGTGAGCTGGAAACAGTAGAGGAGGGAGGTTGGATGCTAAGGAATCAGGGTTGCTGTAGCCAGTGATGAAATGGGCTTCACGAGCTTGCTCTTATATAGCCACCAGTCGTAGTTGGTTAGACCCAATGTGGTGACCGACCCAGTCCGCCCAAAACGGTCGACTGGGGGTCGGTCCCGAAATAGGCCACCGACCACACAATAGAACCGTGGTGTAAAATAGCCCATAGCCATCTGGGATCATTTGGGACTCCAAACGGGCCCCGCAACCTGAGAGTGGACTGCCCCGAGAAATGCTTCATCTACCCTCAGTGCGGTCAGTCATGGGATGCCTTCCCGCACTTGCATGTAGCCTAGTTGGCAGTGTGCCAACTCCGTCCAGCCATCAGGCCACACATGGCCCCCATCTGGTGTCCAAACTAGGACCTACCGGATAACTGAGCTACTCAAATGCCTTCTCCTCATATGGGGGGCTTACAAGTAGAGTTAGTTGGTTCCCGCATAGTTACATGAGAGTGGAGCATTGATATCTAACACCCCCCCTCAATGTCCACCCGCAAGTGAACTTACTTTTTCAGTCCAATGCCAAGTCGATGAAGCTCAAGCAAGTCTCTTCCAAGAGCCTTCGTGAAGATGTCTGCAGCGTTCTCTGTAGTCGGACAGTACACCAAGTCGACCTCTCCATCCATGATGAGCTCGCGTACAAAGTGAAATTGAATCTCAATGTGTTTTGTGCGAGCGTGGAACACAGGGTTCTTTGCAATCACCATGCAACTTTGATTGTCACATGATAACTGCTTGTTCTGCACTGCACCCATGTCCCCCAAAATCCTCCTCAACCACACTACCTCGCACGAAGCAAAGCATGCTGATTTTATACTCAGCCTCGGTAGAAGAAACAGCAACTGTGGGTTACTTCTTGTTGACCCATGACATAGCTCCAGATCCAAGTGAGAGACAGTAACATGTCACTGATCTCCTGCTGTCCACGTCTCCTAACCAATCCGAGTCATAGAATCTGGTCAAGATGTTGCCCTTGGTATAGGTGATGCCATAATCAAGTGTGCCTTTGATGTATTTCAGCACCCGCATCCCTGCCCTCCAATGGTTCTCCCGGGGCTTATTGGAAAACCTACTTAGTACACCAGCTGCAAAGCTGATGTCTGGCCGTGTGTTGCACAAGTGAATCAAACTGCCCACAAGCCTTTTGTACTTCGCTTCGTCCACCAGTGGTAATGAATCCTCGTTTGAGAGCTTCATGTCAACCTCCATAGGGGTACCAACTGTCTTGCACTCAGCCATGCCAAATGCCTTCAGTATCTCTCCAGCATACTTCAGCTGTGAAATGAAGATCTATTTTGGCTCTTGCCAAACTTCAATCCCCAAACAGAAATGCATCAGTCTGAGGTCTGTCATTTCAAACTCTCTTCCTAGCAAATGCTTTGTCTGCGAGATCCTTCTCTTCATGGTTTCCTATTATGACAAGGTCGTCCACATAAAGGACCACGATCATACATATGCCTCCTTCTCTGAAGATATACAAATTTGCATCAGATGGGCTTCTCCTGAACCCGTTTTGGAGAAAGTAGTCATCAATTCGCTGGTACCACGCTCGTGGGGCCTGTTTCAGCCCATAAAGTGCCTTCTTCATTTTACAGACTTTACCTTCTAAACTGGGGATCACAAAACCTGGTGGTTATTCCACGTATACCTCCTCCTTGAGATCCCCATTCAGAAAGGCGAATTTTACATCCATCTGAAACACGAGCCAACTTCCCTGGGCAGCTAAAGCCAAAACACTGCGAATTGTGGTTAGTGGAGCTGTGGGAGCAAAAGTATCCTGATAATCAAAACCATGTACCTGTGCAAATCCTTTTGCCATGAGCCGAGCCTTGTACTTATCCAACGTGCCGTCGGACTTGTACTTGGTCTTGTACACCCACTTGGTGCTGATTACCTTGCGTTTGGGTGGTCGATCCACAAGGTCCCAAGTGTTGTTCTTCATTATGGAGCCATACTCTGACTACATAGCCTCCATCCACCTATCATCACCTTGTGCCTCTTCAAGACACTTGGGTTCATCAGCACGGATCACTTCTGTCATCAAAGCGTAGTTGACCAAGTGTTCCTGCGCCCTTCTTTGCTCCTCTAATCTCTTGGACCGGCGATGTTCGGATGGTTCCTCCTCAATGGCTGGAGGTTCTCTGCCGTCCAAAAGCTACTTTACCCACTTCGGGAATGGCCATTGCCATTGTGGTTCTGCAGGCTCTTCTTCATCTTCTTTATCTTGAATCCTCCCAAGCACCGTTGGGGGAGTTCGGTCTGCTGTTGGTGGTGGTACTGGATGGATATCCTAGTCCTGGTTGTCTGGGAAGGAAGCATCCTCCTCCAATTGATGCAGTTGTTCTGAGAAGACCACGTCGCAACTTACTATTAGCTTCTTGGTAACAGGGTTATAGAGACAGTAACCCTTCGCCTCTTAACTGTAGCCCAAGAAAATACACTTTCGGCTCTTCGGTTCCCATTTGGTCCTGGTAGCATCAGGGACATGCACAAAACAATCACATTCAAAAACTCTGAAATGTGCAGCTGAAGGTTTCTTACTAGAAAAGGCCTGCAATGGAGTCATCCCATTCATAGCCTTCGTGTAGCTACAATCAGAATGTAAACTACCGTGTTACATGCTTCAACCCAGAAAGTCTTTGGCAAATCTTTCCCTTTCATCATACTCCTGCCCATTTCATAGATGACACGCATCTTGTGCTCTGCTACTCCATTTTGCTGTGATGTATGTGGCGAGGGTTTCTGCCTCTTGATCCCGTGACTTTTGCAGTAACTTTCGAATTCAGTTGATGTAAACTCTCCACCTCTGTCTGATCTCAACTTCTTCACCTTCTTCCCCGTTTCTTTCTCGACCATTACATGCCATTCTTTGAACTTACTAAAAGCCTCGTCTTTAGTCTTCAGGAAGTATATCCATATCCTTCTACTGTAGTCGTCGATCAGCGTCATGAAGTAGTAGGAACCACCCAAAGCTTCCGTCTCCATCTTTCCGCAGAGGTCCGTGTGAACGAGCTCTACAGAAAGCCTTTGCCCTGCTAGCCTCTTTAGGAAACGGCTGCCGATGTTGCTTGCCCATCATACAAGCTTCACATACATCGGGCAGATCTAAAATTTCTAGTAGGTCTGCAATCATTCCAATTTTATGCATCTCCTTGAAAGAACTAAGTTTTAGATGACCAAACCTCTCATGCCATAGCTTAGTGTTCTTCACATCGGCTCGAGCACTAAAAGCTGAGAGTTCGTAGATGTTGTTGCGCCGTGTACCTTTACCAACGACCTTCCCTTGAAGATCCAGAATCTGTGCACCATTCTTATCGAATTGAACTTTGAGGTCCCGATCCGTGATCATAGAAACGGACAACAAGTTTCGCTTGATATCTGGCACATAAAGAACATCGGACAACTGTTTTACAACTCCATCTGACTTGAGAGCAATCGTACCTTTTCTTTTTGCTGGACATTTTGCATCATTGCCGACTGCTACCAGGATGTCATTCCCTACCCGCTGTAGAGAGGTATACGAATCCTTTCGACTGGTCATGTGGCGGGATGCACCACTGTCAATGATCCAAGGTTCATCCGCAGGTACATGAGCTGCCTCCGTGCAAATCTCCTCAATTGCTACAAACAGCTCTACTGGTACTGCCTGCGCACTGTTGCTGGACTCTTTCTTTACTCCGTTCTTCTCATCTGCAATCTTCTTTCGGCACTCATTCTACTTGTGTCCTGCCTTGTTGCAATAGAAGCACTTGATCTTCTTCTTTCTCTTTTTATCATCAGAAGAAGATGGGTTACCAGAGTCCTTACCCTTACCTTTCTTTGATCCAGCATAGAAAGCCGAATCTTCTCCAGTCCTTGTCTTTTGACACATCTCCTCCTCCAGAAGCATCGCACTAAAATCCTCAAAGTTGAGGGGCGGATTTCTGTTCTACGTATTCAGCGTCGTAACAAGGCCATCATACTTTGGTGGGAGAATCCGTATGCACCTTCGTGCTAGATTCTCGCTAGTGATGGTGATGCCAATCGCAGACATCTGATCGCGCAGATTCTTCACCCTGGTGATGAACTTCTCTGCCGCTTTAGACTCAGATAATTTCTCGTTCACGAGTTGAGTCTTCATCTGAATTCGCATCTAATTCGTGGTCTTGTACTGATTTTTCAAGACCGTCCATGCCTCCTCCGCTGTGGTGACATGTTGAATTAACACCATGACAGAATCACTTGCACTGCAGACAATAGAACACATCGCATCTGCATTTCTTCTTGTCCACGCGAGAATCTCATCCGTAGTTGGTACTATCTGTTGTCCTGCATTGGCCAGATCCAGTCTTGCAACCGGCCTCACGTCCACCCCAGTAGCAGTGTCCCAAAGCTCGTATGCGCTTAGGATGGTCTTCATCTTGAACTTTCAAAGTGGATAGTTAGAGCCGTCCAACTTTCCGCTTTGGCCGAACGGTGGGATTCGTAGTCTTGCGGGCTCGGCCATCTCTCACAATCTACTCGCAAACAGAAACACACTACCAAATCTTCTTGCTAGAGTCCACGCTCTGATACCATGTAAGAAAATAATACGTCTGTGCTCAACAGATAACATGATCTCGTACGCAAGAGAGAAAATAGATAGTATGGAGAATCAAAAATTTGATTACTATAGAACTGATACAATAGATGGCATTGCCTCCCAACCGTGCACTCCTATGAAAGAAGCTTCGATGGTGAGCTGGAAACAATAGAGGAAGGAGGCTGGATGCTAAGGAATCAGGGTTGATGTAGCCAGTGATGAAATGGGCTTCACGGGCTTGCTCTTATATAGCCACCAGTCGTAGTCCGGTTAGACCCAATGTGGTAGCCGACCTAGTCCGCCCAAAACGGTCGACTGGGGGTCAGTCTCGAAATAGGCCACCGACCACACGATAGAACCGTGGCATAAAATAGAGCAAGTGACTCAAATATACTCACTGGTATAGAAGACTTGTTTTGTGTTGCAAGTGACTCAAAGAGACTCATTGGTATAGAAGACTTGTCTTGTGTTGCAAGTGACTCGAACAGGCTCACTGGTATAGAAGACTTGTCTTGTGTTGCAAGTGACTCAAACATGCTTACTGATATAGAAGACTTGTCTTGTGTTGAGAATAATAAGATGGGACCACAAAGAAAAATACATGCAAAGATTGATGGGATAAGTGATGCAATAATAGGAATTAATGATATTAGTGATAATGATCATGATGTTACCACTCGAACGTAGGGCAAAAGGGGAAGAGAGTCTGAGACTTGTCATATTGTTGCTAGCATGCCAGAGAATATAGATGGGATAATCTTGAGTTACAAAGGAGAAAGAGTTCAACCACAAAATTCAAGAGGCATTGGCAACAAATTGACATCAATGAACATGTCTACCAAATTGCCATTTCCAAGATATTATAAGGTATCAAATAATTCTCAAGCCCACATAACATTTGATTATAGAGATGAAGATTCAAGGGAAATGGATTCGAGGTTTGATGGGCTTACAACTAGAAAACGCAAGACACTATTTACAAAAAGAAAGTATGTGAGTGTGAAGAGGCGAAGAATCATGGCATCAATTCCAAAATCAAAGAGACATGTAATGTTATCCAAGGAGAATATGGAAAGGATGCTTATGCGAGCTTGTTGCAAGAGACTTTGCATTAGAAAAGTTGGGAAAGATGATTGTGCAGCCATACGCATTGGTATTTGGAGTAAGACAGCGCCTAATAGACATAACTATCTTCTTCAAGAGTTTTCATGCTTTCTTCATCAAGGCACTAATCAAGATTTGAGCACAAGATACTTTAAACCTAGATTGAAACCCATGGTTAATGGGAGACCCATTTGCAATCAAGGATATCAATGGTTAACTGGACTATCACATGGCACATACTGGACCATCTAGGCAAAGATGAAAGAAAAAGTGGTTCATACAATTCATGGAAATACCTACAAGCTTAAATGCCATGGAAGCACTATAAATGCAATCGCAACATTAAAGCAAGTTCTTGAAGACCATGCATTACCATAGCCTCATCTTCAAAAAACAATGCTAGATGGATGTGTTGAATGTCAACAACATCTTCCTTTGGGAATGACAAAGAAGGTCGTCCTAGAAACTATCAATAAAACTTTACAAGACAGAGACGAGAGCATGATTTCACGGTCAACCTTGTACAAAATTTGGCATAGATATTTTTGGCATGTCAAGACACCATCAAAGCAAAGGATGTCAAAATGTAAGACATGTGACGACACATAGTAAATGTGAGCAGCAACAAAAGAGGAAGAGAGTCTGAGACTTGTCATGTTGTTTCTAATATTGTTGCTAGCATGCTAGAGAATATAGATGGGAGAATCTTGAGTTACAAAGGAGAAAGAGTTCAACCACAAAATTCAAGAGGCATTGGCAACAAATTAACATCAATGAACATGTCTACCAAATTGCCATTTCCAAGATAATAAGGTATCAAATAATGCTCAAGCCCACATAACATTTGATTATAGAGATGAAGATTCAAGGGAAATGGATTCGAGGTTTGATGGGCTTACAACTGGAAAACGCAAGGCACTATTTACAAAAAGAAAGTATGTGAGTGTGAAGAGGTGAAGAATCATGGCATCAATTCCAAAATCAAAGAGACATGTAATGTTATCCAAGGAGAATATGGAAAGGATGCTTATGCGAGCTTGTTGCAAGAGACTTTGCATTAGAAAAGTTGGGAAAGATGATTGTGCAGCCATACGCCTTGGTATTTGGAGTAAGACAGCGCCTAATAGACATAACTATCTTCTTCAAGAGTTTTCATGCTTTCTTCATCAAGGCACTTATCAAGATTTGAGCACAAGACACTTTAAACCTAGATTGAAACCCATGGTTAATGGGAGACCCATTTGCAATCAAGGATATCAATGGTTAACTAGACTATCACATGGCACATACTGGACCATCTGGGCAGAGATGAAAGAAAAAGTGGTTCATACAATTCATGGAAATACCTACAAGCTTAAATGCCATGGAAGCACTATAAATGCAACCGTAACATTAAAGCAAGTTCTTGAAGAGCATGCATTACCACAGCCTCATCTTCAAAAAACAATGCTAGATGGATGTGTTGAATGTCAACAACATCTTCCTTTGGGAATGACAAAGAAGGTCATCCTAGAAACTATCAATAAAACTTTACAAGACAGAGATGAGAGCATGATTTCACGGTCAACCTTGTACAAAATTTGGCATAGAGATTTTTGGCATGTCAAGACACCATCAAAGCAAAGGATGTCAAAATGTAAGACATGTGACGACTTAAAAAATGCCATTGAACATAGTAAATGTGAGCAACAGCGAGGAAGATATATTAAATGGCGATCAATCCATTTACGTCATGAGCAGGATGCTCGAAAGTTGTATGCTTCTTGGAGAGAAAGCTATTTGACATGTCGATAAGTCCATGTGCATCACCATTGATGGCATGGACCAGAATACAACAACTTTGCCATGATATAGACGTATCCCACTGGCATTGGAGGGCAAACGTGGACTAAAAACACACTTGTGTGGAGTATTAGTGCATGGATACCGAATCTGTTTTGATGTATGGACTAATAGTTTGCATGACCATGATAGTAACCAAGTTGTTACATCAATTATGAAAGCAATAAGAAAGGTTAGAGATGCTCGAAGATGTTTACCTAACATATTGCGAATACAAGCTGATAATTGTTGGAGAGAGAACAAGAATAATTATATATTTGCTTTATGCTCTATGCTGGTTGGTTTGAAAATATTTGAAGAAGTGGAAGTTGGCTTTCTTCTTGTCGGCCATACACATGAAGACATAGATCAAATTTTCAGTGTTATCTCTGGTGAGTTGAAGTCAATGGATGTTTTGACAATGGAGGATATGCTATTTTGAATTGGGAAAAAAATTGGAGGGTCTTGCAAGGAAGAATCAAAAGTGGCTATCTTAGAGAGGATGGTAGATTGGAGAGCATTCATACAGCCACATTTACAAGCAGGAGATGATACCCTAATAGGACACACAAATCCACACTACTTTCGGTTTTACATGCATAACAATATTCCAGTGATGCAATGGAAGCACTACTCAGTAGATGGAGATCATTTATGGAGTGAGTCATATGCTTTATTACAACAAATAATTCCATTGGAGGAAACTAGATTTGTTCTTGCAAAAAACAAATCACTTGACATAGATGAAATGAAAGGCTTGAAAGCCTTCATTAAACATCTTCAAAGTATGATGCAAAAATATCTAGAGCAATCAACTAAGAATTTGGAGCCAATTAAATCAACTGAACCACTTATCCAATCTTTAGAAAGACAAGAAAACTTAATGAGCATTGAATACTATGAATCCTTTTGGCCGGAACAAGCTAGGTCACCAAGTTTTTCTTTGGATATAAATATGTTAGTAGATATGGAGGAAGCAGAGGAATGCCTTTTACCTCGAAAATATTGTGGCAGGAAGGGAGACAAACCCCTCACCAGAGTATCTAATGAGATTGAAGAGGGTCTATTTGTTGCAGTTTGGGCATCTGATCCAGGTTCAAAGTTGGATGACCAAGGTGCCCAATTTGGGTTGCAAAGGTTGCTAAGATAGAAAGGGATGACAAGGGAACTCCTATAACATTCACAGCTTTATGGTATGAACCAAAGCCATCCCCACATGGAGCCCATACGGACCCTCTCTTTTCCACATGTCCACATCCTCCTTATTCCACATAGGAATTCTAGAAGGATTCCTCTTGACTTCACACTCTTCCACATGCCTTCCACACGCTTGGCATGTGGCCTCTCTTATATTATTGGAACACATGGACATGAGCCCATCTTTTTGTATGACTCGCTCTTCCTATTTTCTAAAAACTCCATAATATCCCATATACAAATAACTCTCACCCCATACCAAGGTATTTATAATTCATAGCTATGGTATTTACAATGATCCATTCCACTCATCCTCTCAATCCCATACAATATCATAGAAAATAGAAATAAGTGAGAGCCGCTAGGCTATCACTTGATACTCAAACTCTTATCAAACATAGAGAAAAACAATACCAATGCCAAATTAAAAATATCAATTTTTGGCGTCACATCTTTCCCCTCCTAGCAGATCCTCTCTAATGACAGAGAGGGTCTGCTGGCCCTCAACGTGGTCGAGCATAGAAGAATTTAAGGTGATACTCATTGGTGCATCTAGGTATCACCATGCCATCAACATCCTCAAGCTGATAGGTTCCATTCGTGAACTTCTTTTTGACTCGATATGGTCCCTCCCATCGGCCGATAAATTTTTTGTCTAAGACTATGCATCTCAATTCAATGGGTAAAATGGCTTCTATTCCATACACTAGTTGGAATGGTGTAAACCCAATAGCTAGCTTGTGTGTGGTTCTGTAAGTCCATAAAACTTCTACCAAGTGCCTATCCCAATGCCTTTTCTTGGTGTCTACAAGTTTTCCCATTGAATTGCACAACAATCCATTTGTTTTCTCAACCAAGCCATTACATTGGGGATAGTATGGCATGGACATGCTATGATTTATCTTTAGCCATTACATTGGGGATAGTATGGCATGGACATGCACCACATCTTCAATTAGTTCATTTCTAAAAGAGGTTTCTCCATCAGTGAGAATTTCCAAAGGACAACCAAAGCGTGAACAAATTTGATCAAAGAGAAATTTTGCAACTGTGCTTGCCTTGCTATTGACTGTGGCCTTGGCCTCTGCCCACCGAGTTGCATAATCTGTGGCCACCAATAAATAATGCTTGCCTTGAGATGAGCGAGGGAGTGGTCCCACAAAGTCCAACCCCCACCTCTCAAATGGTCCATATGCTGGAATAGGCTTTAAGGGCCCAGGAATCAACTGTCGCCTTCCAAACTTTTGGCATACTTTACAACTTCGACACCATTCATATACATCCTTATGGAGGCATGGCCAAAAGTAACCTGCATTAAGAATTCTCCTAGCTGTGCTTGCTGAAGCAAAATGACCTGGACTCTTTGCTTCACAAAGGGAGAATAGCAATAGTGACATTCTCCCATTGCAATGTCCCGATTCAAAATCTTGTATTTGCAAAGGAAAAATGGCACCAGTGCCATTCTCCCAATGCAACTTCCTGATTCAAAATTTTTTCTTCACAAAGGGAGAATACCACTAGTGCAAATCTCCCATCACAATGTATTGATTCAAAATGTTGGCTTCACAAAGCACCAATGCAAATGTATGAATCAGGGCATCGCATTGGAAGAATGGCACCAGTGCCTTCTCCCAATGCAATGTTCTGATGCAAAATGTTGGCTTCATAAAGAGAGAATGGCACAGTGCCATTCTCCCATTGGAATGTCCTAAACATTAAAATAGTGTATGGTTTCAAATGAATACCATGTTTATGAACACACACACACACACAAGGTGTATGATTAAATTTCTGGCATCCAATAACTCTAGAGTATATTGGCAATATATTTGTGTTGAGATTTCTATCTCCTCACAAAGCATCATTAATTTCCTTTCCTAAGACATGTATAAGGATGTAAATAATTATTCATTAGGATAGAAAAGAACCTTCAAGATTTGGTGTTGGCATTGTTCACTAGAGAATATTTTGAAGATCTCTAGGTTTTCCATGAAAAGAGCATTTAGCTTTGGCCTCGAATGAACTTTCAATGGTGGAACATAATTCAAGTGGGGGACCCTAAAGGAACATATAGGTCATTGAGGAGTTTTGAAGTATGTGTGTGAAAAAGAGCCTCTATCTTAATATTCCTTGCATTTGCAAGATGCCAAAGATAAGAAATGAAAAAATTTATCTGGATCTATTATAATGATATGTGGTGTGCATCAGTGCAGTCCATGGTAATATGAGGTTGCTAATAGATTGGCCCATGTTACTTTTATACATTGTGACTTATTTCCAAGTGGTAGGTGTGGACAAAAGTGATAAGAGAAAGTCATAACCTTGACGTGTTCACCCAAAAGAATGATTCATTTTTGAAAAACATGTTTACAATATCATTAAGTGCTTACAACCTTTGCAAGGAAAGTAATTTAAATATTCAACTTTGATTATTTATTTATTTGGTGGTCAATCAAAAAAATTATTATTTTGAGATATTGCAGCTCCCTCGTCATTGTTCCATGGTCTTAATCTTATATAATCATGTTGAGTGGATTCTAATGGAAAAATAAACACAAATGTCATTAACATATGAGTATATGGATATCTATCAACATGATATAGATGTTGAAGGGTAGAAAATGCACTTGTAAGAGAGCTCCCATAAGTCTTGACACACTTTGAAGCCAAGGTATTGGGATGTGTAATTTGTTGACAATACCAAGAGGAAAACAATGTGCTAGTTGTTAAGGTCATATAATTGAAAAAAAGAATGGATTTTGGGTCACATTAAGATGATGATGTTGGGGACCCCTTGAGCATAAGAATCTAGAATAAGGGACAAATTTGGGGACCCTTTGGGTAAATAATTTTGATTGTAGAATTGATGGGCATTTGGGATGTATTTGAGGATTGTACCCTCAATATTTCACTTGTAGGAAAGCTTATGTCACCAGAAAAGCAGAAAATATTCCAAAAATCAGCATTTTATTGCGATGTGGCATGATGCATTTAATGTAGAAACTTTGATAAATCACTGTGTGGGCCAAGTATGGCATCGAGGCTATAGGTGGGATTAGGGGCTAAGATCGAACCTATATTGTGTGGTCTACATTAGTAGTGAGTAGCCAATTACTAGCATGATTAGTGGTTGAAGTAACTTGGGCTAATTATGCCCTTTAGGTAATACAATCCTACTCAAACATGGGCTAATTATGCCCCTTAGGTAGAAATAAGGCAATACAATCCTATTTCTCACTTCTCATCATGTTCGTTTTGGTAGAAGTAAGGTTATGAACAAAAGCACGCTTTGTGTGACTTAGTTCACCCAACTAACGTTAACACGGCAGTGTAAAAGAAAGAACTTGAGTAACGTTTCTTATTTAGGAAAGAGGCAAGACCGGGTTGGAAGTGGCAAGCCATCCTAAGGTAGGGTTCATACTAGGATGGCGTACATGTATCAAAATGCAATGTGCAAGGGTACCCTCACCCGTGGACCAATCGCATGCACAGGCCCGAACACGCCAAGTAAACATAGTTTTCTGTGGGATGAAGGCTGCCCATCTTATGGGCAGCAGAAGAAAAAGGGCATGAGAGGAGCTGAGTGGGGGGTTGACACACCAAGTGACCCAAACCGTGTATGCCTTTCCATCAAGCCAATCAACTTTGCATGCCATAAATGCCTCTTACGCTATATAAGTTTTGTCCAGTGAACTACCACACCAGCAGACATGGCTTGCATTCTCTTCACAACACCCGTGTTCGCCGGCCTAGTCTGAACCCCCCGTAAGCGAAGCCAAGACAATGAGTTCAACCTAGTTCATGCCTTTAAGGCCAATGTGTTGAGTTGATATTGTGGCCTTCGAATTCATGTGTTATGTGTGCATGGTAAACCACTATGGCTTTGCTTTTAACGAAGCTTTTAATGAAAGAAAGAGTAGATGTGTAGCAAGAAGACTAAGGTCCGGTTCAGACTAGGCCGACGGAAGGCCTCGAGGTTTTGAAAAAGGACATGACCGCCTGTGTGGTGGTTCACACCACCCGACGGAAAAGACAATTGAGCATTTAATTTCAACGATAGTTTATTGGCTTGGTGGATGAGGAGATGGGTGTAGACCCTGCTACCCAAGTTCAATACCCAATAAAATTCATTCGCGGTTCAAATTTTTCAGAAATCCTTTGCTTGGGCAGCCTTCTTACACTGGACAACCTTTTTTGCTTTGAGCATTCGGGCCCGCGACTTTGATTGGTCAAAGTGGGACAACGCCTCTTCAGCTTTCCTTTTGGAGGTCTTCCGCCGACCTAGTGTGAACCCTGCCTAAGCTAGCTTAACATTTTAAAGCCATTTAAAACACAAATGATCTTCTTAACAAAGTTAGCTTGACCAAATACAAATCGGAACCTGGCACTTTTCAGCCAAGCCTAGGCATTCTCTTCCATGGGGATCACCAATAAATTGAGAGTTTAATGCACCCCAACAAGGCCATTCCGACCCAGAAGCATCAGCAGAGTCTCTTAGCAGGGCCAAAAAATAGCACGTTCTACGCGGCAGGCAGGCGAAGCGGAGGGGAGAGCGAATGGCAAGAGGACGTGGGGGGGGGGGAGATGATGTGAGGAGGTGAGGTGTGGGGGGGATGAAGGAGTTGGCAACATAGCATCTTCTCTCCTCTTTCTAGGAAACGAACATATTCTCTCTAGGGAGATTTCTCTCTCTCTTTCTGGAGTCTTTTCTGTTTTGTTCTCCATTTTCTGTGTCTCGCCATAGCTCCCAACAAAGAAAGCTCTTCCTTGCTCCATTCTTCTCTTTCGATTTTAGTTTCGCGCACAGCAAAATCGATCTGTTTCCCTCTCCATTCTCCTTCATCTCCTCCTTTCCTCCCCACAGAACTTCTCATGGAGCCTCTTCGTGCCTCCTTCCCCTCATCCCTCGCTTCTTACCTCCTCCTTTTGGCCTCCTTCTCCCTCGCCCGCTCTTCTTCCTCTCCCCCTGCCCTCTGCCGCAAGTTCAGCCCCCAAGAGTCCCTCTTCACTCTTGCCGTCCAGTGCCTGCACCACGAACATCAGCTTTTCGAGGATTTCGGTAGCTTCACATCGAGAGTTTCAGAGGTACATAACGCTCCGTATCTGGCGTCTTCTGCAGGCGCCTCGTGTTTTGTATCTATTCTGTTCTGATGCTTTCTCTCCTCTGCTTCGCCAGATGAGTGGCACAAACCTGGAAAAGACTCTTAGTGTGCTTCAACGTAGAAATGATCCGTACGTTGCAGTGCTTTTCTACGCGGAATGGTGTCCGTTTTCCAAGATCGTGCGGCCGATTTTTGACACTTTGTCGTCTTCTTTTCCTGCAATACATCATATTGCAGTGGAGTCATCTGCGCTCTGGCCCAGGTACTTATAATGAAACTGATTTCAGTTTAATTTGCCGATGTGCATGATTGCAAATCAGAATAAACGAATTCGTATGAAGGCTCGTTCGCTCGTTTGCAAGGTAATTCTTGTTGAATGTGTCTGGCATCTTTGACCAATGCCAATTTTGAGGGTTTTCCGTCATTTGCTGGGGAGCGTGGTCAAAGGAAAAGCTAATTCCTTGTGCGATCAATGTCTGGAAACTAGTGCAGAAGGGTTGGTGATTAGCTTTTTCTACAGAAACTCAAGTGTCTTTGCGGGAGAGAATTTGTTTACCAGGTTTCAAACACGTGGAGGCAGGTAGAATGCCCCTCACAGCTGGCTTTCTAAGTGTATTTCTGTCAAGTTATAAAAAGCAGTTGGAAGAGTGGATGATGTTCTTAATGCCAATGCACAAAATGCTCTTCTCTAGCGAAAGGTGGGGAAGGGGCCTATGCTGACAATGCCTTTATCTAGCAACAGCTTCGATTGACTAGAGCCAGCTGGATGTTATCGTGTTTCACGAATGTTTTAAGGCCCTTTAAATTCTGAATTGGTTGACAAGAAGTACCTGTGTTCCTTGGCCGCACAAACTTCCTTTTCCTTTTGAATAGCTGCCAGGTGGGCATGGGGCTGTCTTTGAGCAGCCTCTCATTAAAGTACGGCTTCTTTAGGATGCTATGTATGTATACCTGTCTTTTTCTCGTACAATAGAATTCTCTGATTGCAGTTCTTTTCTTTTGTTTGAAGCAAAGATTTGGTTTGATGGTTTTCACGTCACCTTTCTTTTGAGTAATGTTCCTCTATGTAAGGCAGAATGCGATCCCACAATGAGTGGTATTGATTGGTCTGCTCAGAATGATAATGCTTGTTCAATCCCTCTGCGTGCTTTGATTCTAGTTATTGGACTCTATCATAACGCTGATGTTGCTTGCTCACCCATCTAGAGATATCATATGGCTTTTTGCATTCATATTATAGGGTATGTTTAGGGGATTCCCCGCTCCATGAGGATGACGTCATCTTTGCAGGGTTGTTAATCATGCTTCACAATTTTGTATGAAGAGAAAAGCAGTGGTTTCTCATGGATGGGACCTGGGTGTGTTGTAGTTGATACTTTTCATAGTTGGGTACATGTGAAAGTATTGCAGTTTGGTGGCTATTTATCCTTAACCATTGTTAGTGTGCATATGTCTATGGTGCCAGTGCGCTTTCGCAGTATGGAGTTCACAGCTTTCCTGCCCTTGTCCTGCATAACAAGACTGTCAGGGCTCAGTACTATGGATCCAGGACAACTGAAAGTATTGGCCGATTCTACAAGCACATCACAGGTACACATGCAATTCTGGCACTTCCTATCTCAACCGATCTTTGAGATTGAAAGCATATCTTATTTTTCATCGAATGGGTAACTGAAATGCCTGAATAATGTTAGCAGGTCTTGAACCTATTATTCCAGTTACCAGTGGGGGTGATGGGATGGCCTTGATTAACCAACCCAGGACAAATACAGTGCTTCAGAGCAGGGATAATCACCACATTTCCTGGTCAGACTTGCTCAAAAGGTGGTTGCATGATGATCTGTATCTGGTATTTTCAACGATCTTTCTGATACTGAGGCTTGTCTTTTACTTGTGGCCTAAAATATGGACTGGCATTAAGTATTACTGGGTTCGCAAGGAAACCTCCCTGCAAGCTCACAATGCACTTTTGGGAAAAGCGCCGAAGCTTCAGGTGGAGAAAGCACAGCCTGCATGTGGCTCTTTAAAAATAGTCAAAGGCAAAAGCTCAAGAAAAGAAATTATGCAGGAGAATAAGGAGACTGGGAAAGGAGGGTTATCTGTGCCTGGCTGGTCCTCATCCTCCCTCGCTGCTG
This sequence comes from Dipteris shenzhenensis, assembly GCF_047967505.1. Taxonomy (NCBI): domain Eukaryota; kingdom Viridiplantae; phylum Streptophyta; class Polypodiopsida; order Gleicheniales; family Dipteridaceae; genus Dipteris; species Dipteris shenzhenensis. The sequence continues at coordinate 50,331,921 of NC_141602.1, read as the reverse complement.
TAACTCTTGCAGAGGGTAGCTCGAGTCGAGCTGGAGCTGCAGAAGATGCTCGAGAAAATGGACATGTATATGTTCGCCACTTTTGGGGTTGATTGCTCCGCTTTCTACGGTCCCCCCTTATGTAGTAGTTTTGTTTAGGATTGGGTACTTGAATTTTCCTGATCAATAGGTTTTGCTAAGAGTACCATGAGATCCTCAGACATTATCAATGGACTTGTCTGGTAGCTTGACAATGATGCACTGCAAAGGATAACCATGTCAAGGTCTTGAAATATTGGCAGAACTTGTAGTATACCGAACCTTAAGAGGCATGTCCAGAAGAGCATTGTACATCCATGGGTTTGTAGGGGACTTGAATTTCTGAATTCTGGTATCCTCTTTGTCTGCCGGATTTCAGATTTCAATTTCTTTTGTGCTATACAAAAGACGGTCGTTCTGGTCGGATGCAGGTATACTGTTACTCTACTGTGGTTGGGTTGGGTGGGAAAACGTATTCGAGAGTTGTCTATGCTTTGTATTGTGGGATAGTCCTGAGGGAAGAGCTTTTTCTATGGCACAGTGATAGTGAAGTGGTGGAGCAGGGTTGCTTCTCCTCTCAACGTTGTGCAATAATCCCGTGTGGGATAGCCACCTGTTCCTCCATCTCTGGTTATTGAGAGTTATTCGTTCTGTGGAAGAACTGCCGGTATATGTAATACATGGAGCTTGATATGTTGGCTGTTTAACTCATTAGCTCTTGTAGCACACTAGTAACACTGCTATGTTCGACCAAGGTTTGGGTATAGAGCTGGTTATGGTGGTGACATACCCCAAAACAATTCTCTGGCAGCATATGCAGCTCTGTTGGATAAAGGAGCATGGTAGCGAACTCAAGGTTGACAGCTATAAGCTCTCTGGTTTGTGCCTCTCTCCTAATAAAACATTAGTAATATGGTGTTACAGTTTTTCCATATCAAGATCTTTATGCAATTGCAGATATTAAACCAAAGTGCGTCCTGTACCTCTGGGAGCTCTCTGTACAATGTAGATAGGTTTTACGGACTTACGTTACACATGTAAGATTTGGATCAGGTGAAATATTGTGTTTCACAGGTGTATAAGAGATGGAACACGGAAGTACATCTGCAATCAATCTTCACCAGCTGTGTCTTGTTTTGATACATGTCAGCTCAAACTCCACGTGGTTATCATTATCTCCTCAGAACTCAATCTTATACATTTCTAGCACGCACTTTGTGGCCTTGGTTGATGTGCTATTCCTTGCTAGATGTGAATCACTCCGAGCATCTCTGATTTACTTTTGTATCTTCAGCGAACTGTTATTAGGTTGCTTACTGTGCTATACCATGTGTTTTGAGGGGGGTGTGTGTTCTCATACAGGGAAGCTTATCCATGTTTCCTTGTTTACAGTCTCTATTAGTGGAATTCTTGTTACCAGTCTTTGCTATAACATGTGTTTTGAGATGTGGGTGTTACACAAACAGGGCAGCTTCAAAAGGCTTCAGGTGAACGCATTTTGCCAACATATCCCCCCCCCCAGCCCCCCTCTGACCCCTGCCTTTGCAGCTGCCCTCATTTGTTAACTTTTATGGCCTACCGCATCCTGCAATATTCACTTTCCTGGGAGAAGGCTCTCCCAAATGAGTGGCCAAATTCTTGAGAGCATCATGGTTGCCTTCATATGGCCCGTCCATGCACAGTTTTATGGACTGCACAGGGGAGTCTGAAACAGCCCCTACAGGTTAGTCATCACTAACTAGGGGATTTTAGAATCTTCTCTATCTCTTTGCTAACCCACAAGCTTAATGGTCGTCAGCATACAAACATGGGACACGTGGTGTAGGCTAGTGTGTTACCACCAACCGTAGATCTCTTAGGACATCCTTGAGCTAGAGGCTACTCATACCTCATATCTGTAAGGAGACATCCATACCTCATATCGTTCAGGATACACAGGCCTTAGGTGGAGTCTCAACCCAGCTAGTTATTCTTGGAAGGCCCTGCTCCCAAGAATGACTTTAGTGGATAATGGCTCTCACCTATATAGATGCAATGTGTTTTAGGGGTCTCAAGCTTAAGATTGTATCGAAGGAATCACGTGTCCTAATTGTCACACTAGCCATGTTCTGTCCACATGAGGAAAGAACATTCTCCCTCCATTATTGAGAAGATTGAGACATAAATTGGCGCAGATGAGAATCTATATTGTCCAAAGTACAATCCTCTACTGAGTGATCTTTTGACTTCACCCTCAACTTTGAAACAAGCTTGTTCCTAAGTTGCTAGTCCTTGTAACCCAGAAGGAATTTTGGTTCATGAGGCACATAAGTGGTCAAGTTTTCTAATTGTATGAGTTCATTTTCAGATCCAAAGTTATCTCCAACAGTATCGGGTTGAACTAATAAACTAGTAATAGAGAATAATGCGATTCTTGGACATCTTCACTGGATGGGCGGGATCGGTCAATGATTTGAGACTTCTCAGGAATTCCAGCCTCTACCATCTGGCAGAGAGAGGACAGATTTTGAATGGTCCTAAATATGTCGATGGTGATTTCAAAATTCGAGAGTACATTCTTGCTGATGGAGGCTACATTTTGCTGCCATGGCTAGTAATCCCCTTCCCTGCACTAGATGATTGGAGGTTGAAGGAGTTTAATTTCATACACTCTTCTTCATGGATTGTGGTGGAAAGGGCATTTGGTCGATTAAAAACTACTTCGACAATTTTAAAAAATTCCATTCGGAGGCCGCATGTTAACTTGCTACCAAAAGTGTGGCAGCTTGCTGCATCCTGCACAACATCTGCCTAGACTTAGAGGTGGAGATTCCAGATCATTTTGTGCCTGACCTCAATGTCCAGTTATACAATGAGGTGGTTGAGTACGAGGGAGGAGAGTTCACAAGAACCTCCTTGTTGGACTACACAGTACCTCCATGAGCTATTTCTTTCCTACAAAGAATTAGTGAGTGTATGTCAGTCGCTTGTAGGCTCCATGCGCCATGCTTGTACGACAAGTGAATAAAGATATTTGGCTATTTCACTTCTACAAAGCTAAGGTCAAGTATACGTGTCCTTTTCTTTTCTGGAAATCATCAACACACTCAATCTTACTTGTCATCTCGAATACACAAATCCTGTACAAATGATTGCTGCCCTTTCTTTTGAATATACAAATGAATGCTGCCCTTTCTTTTGAATAAACAAATGAAAATACAAATGAAGAAAGAATGCTCCACGTTTTATATGAAAAGAAACCTAAAGCATGATGATTGCATTTTAACAAATCTCACCAATGCTTGCTGGGTGCCATCCATAATAATTCCATTGGAACTTTTTATGAAATTGGTTCAAAAAATCTGTGTAGAACGTAGCCTGCTGCATGTAAATTCAAAAACCATAGAAAATACCAGTGCAGTCCTGCAAGCACATAACTAAAGACGAAATGACTTTTGACCCTCGACCTATTTCCTATGTGAAGCCAAGGATTTGGCAATCGAGTTCAAGGGCTGGCATATAGCACGGGTGCTATCTCGGGCGACTCTCTCCATCGAATCAAGGCGATCCGCTCCATGTCTTGCATGGATTCAATCTGCTCGTGCTTGCGCTTCTCCTTTGTTGCCTTTGCTTTGTCGAATCGAGAACTTCTCTCTGTGACCTGCTTCTCGAATACACCCGCAAGATTCTTCAATGTCTCTTGAGCCTCTCGTCTTCCACTGGAAAGACGTCGAGCTCTCTTCCTAGGGATTGCCGTGCCCGAGTCATCCCTAACTGCTTCCTGTGCGAACGGGTCCTTTGGAGGGTGCGGAGGTGAATTTTCCAGGTTTGGATTGCCATCCTCCACTACAAGGCAAACACACAAGTGAATGAGAACGAGCACTTTCAGAACGAACAATATACTTGCAAATCGTGGAAGCGAGGTTACCATCCAACGAATCTACTATGATATTGCTCGGGTTGATTTGCCAATCCAACCCGAATGGACTCACCATGTTCTGGTACACCTGTATCGACATGCTCAGTGGGCAGCCGATGTTGGATCTTCTCTTCATCGTCCATCTCAAAGAAGCTCGAGAGTCCTGACTTCTGCCTCCTCTCAAAATCGTATATTTTGTTCCAAAGGCCGGAAAACTTCTCCCATTTATTTTTGCATTGACTCGTGCCTATTGGAATTCAGCTTAGAATTCAATCATTAGAAAGGCCATGGGTAGTGACCCTCGCCTCGAGCATCAAAATATCTTGCACAAAAACTCATTGAGCCTTGTGATAGTATTCCAATATATGAACTTTGCTGTACTGGCCATCGTATTATCCCTTAGCATCTACACTTCAAGCCATTTAGTTGAATAATCCATGGCCATCACCACATACTTATTGCTTGTGTACTGCGCTACTAGCTTAAAAGGACCCATGAAGTCCAAGCCCCATTTTTGGAATGGCTCCAATGAAAGAATTGTATTAATAGTCATCCTGTACGCATTCACGGGATGACCATTTCTCTGACAATACTAGCATTGCTTTGCAAACTCATGTGCATGTTCCATGGTAGTGGGCCACCATAACCCGGCTTAGCAAACTTTCTTTGCCATGATGTCTCTTGGCAAGTGACCCTTAAATATACCCTGATGTGCCTCTATAAGCATTGCATTTTGTTCATGCTCTGGTACACATAACCTGAACACCTAATCCGCTCCTTTGCGATACAACATGCTGGCAATCACCATAAAAAGGTAGGCTCTTCAATGCCATCTGTGAGAAACTACGTACCCTGAATAGGTTTTAACTCAAACAAATCCGCATCTAGTAGGTTAGCTGGAATGCCCTCCGAGGGTACTTCACCTGAATCTAACTTGCTCAAGTAATCTACCACCAAATGCTTGCTTCCTAGTGTACGTACCATTGTATAATTGAACTCTTGCAATAAGCGAATCTATCGAGCCATCCTTCCTATTGGTTGCACTTTCTTCACCAAGTACAACAGTGCTTGATGATCTACATGGCACACAATCTTGATTCCTAGTAAATAGTTCCGAAGTTTTCCTAAGGAGTAGATCATTCCTAGATCTTGTCATTTTATCATTGAGTAATTTCTTTCTACACTGGTGTGTTAAACTTGTGTAATACACCGGCTAATACCAACCCTTCCACCATTTTTGAATCAACACTATGCCAATTGCAATATCTGACACATCCACAAACACATGGAAATCCAAACTCTAATCCAGCGGCTATAGTACTGGGGTGACTACCAAAACAATTTTTAGCAACCGGAATGAATTTTTCTGGTTCCTCCTCCCAAATGAACTGGACATCCTTCTTTGTCAACTTGGTAAGGGGCTAGCAAACATATGATAAGTAGCGCAGCATCCGCGGTGCAGAGGGGAGGCCTTGGGCCCGAACTTGTTTGTTTACCTTAGGATATGGGGGGCACACTAGGATCATCTAGGGAAGGGGTTTGTGTGGATGTAGAGGAGGTGGCTAGGGTGGTTGTCTCCTCATTTGAACCATCTTGGATGAGCAATTGATTTGTTCCTTTGCCCACCCTAGTGACCTTCTTGGGCTTGGTCTGCGGGGACTGATTTGCCTTGAGAAGTCAAGAAATGATGCCTTGCCCTTCCTTGCAAGCAAGAAGCAGCAGACGGTTGCTCTCTCACTTTCTCTTCCCCCCGCCCCCCCCCCCCCCCTCTCTCTGTGTCTCTCTTATCGACTAAAGAAGAGTACCTACAACAAGGATGGCTTCATGCAAGATTGTTTGGCTCAGACAACTATTGGTGAATTTGAGGCACATAGGATGACCATTCATTGATAGTGTAATAGTGAAATTTCATCGCTATAGCACACAACATAGTGTTCCAAGATTGCGTGAAGCATTTTGAGGTGGATCGTCATTCCCTCTAGAAGTTGATCAAAGATGCCATGGTGGATCTTGTTTGTGGTTCAACAAAAGAGAATATAGCCAATCTTCTTATGAGAATTAGATACTCTAGTTGCTTTTGAGAAAGTGCCTAGCATATGAGTATAGGCCCACATCCAGGCAATGAGGGGGGGTGTTGAAATAGGCAATGCTTTCCTATGATCCCCATCTGGGAGCCTTTGTAACTCCTTGACATTCTTGGGAACCTTACCCTTCTGGATGGCTTCTACCTTTTTGGGATCAATCGCCACTCCCTCTTCCAAAATGATGTTACCTAGTAACACTCCTCTCTTCACTGCAAAAGCACACTTTGCTGGATTCAAATTCAACATGGCACCTTGTCATTTTATCAAAACACAACACAATTGATCTCGATGCTCAGCTCTTCTCCCAAAAACACTAAAGTCATCCAAAAACACCCGCATGAAGGTGGTCAAGTATGGTTCAAAAACCTTCTATATCCATGGCTGGATTGTTGGCAGTGCATTCTTTAGCCCAAATGTCATATGTTGCTAGCATAAACTCCCCATTCCATAAAAAATGCTATTTTATCCTTGTCGTATTCAACCATGTGGATCTAGTTGTATCCGTTAAAGCCATCTAGAAAGCTGTACATTTCATGATCCACAACAGCATCTAACAAAGTGTCATAGAAAGGCAGGGGAAATTGATCCGTGATCGTTGTGCAGCCAACGTCCGATAATGCACACAAATCCGAAGTTTTCTATTATTCTTCAGAATGATGACTATGATAGACCGCCAGATTACATTATCCATCGAGTAGATGAATCCCACCCTTTGCATCTTGTCAATTTCCTCTTTCAACTACTTTGCAAAATTTGGAGTCATTTGATGACGCTACTGGAATATGGGCTTGGCGTCTTTCTTCAGATTGATGTGATGAACACAGAGGGTTGGAACTACTCCTTTCATGTCTATGTATTCCCATGCAAAAACATCTTTGTATTCTTGTAGCAGCTAGACCAATTCCCATTGCAATTCTCATGTAGCAAACACACTCACCTTCACTAGTTTCGGATCATCTTCCGTTCCCAGACTAAATTCCTCCAAATCATCTTCTTTCACTTGAGATGTCCTCTGCATTTGCTATTCATATGCCAATTCGAACTTCAAGATTAATTCCTCTCCATATTTTTGGTAGAGTGCTATATCTCCCCCTCATCTGGTTCTGGATCCAGTATGATGGGTTGGGCATCCTCCGATTCAAATACCTCATCTGGCACTAAATCTTCTACTGTTACTATTGAACCTCCGTAATGGGTTGTTTCCCCCATATTCTCTACTGAAACCATTAGGGGAGAATTGGGGTCTCAAAAGGGCCTCATAAGGAATGGATTAAGAAATGGATTAGTCCTGATAAAAGGGCCAAGGTAGGTCCCAAAAAGTCCTAACCCCCCCTCATCTAGGTGGGTTAAGCCCAAAAGTGACCCCACATCTTACACCTCTTATACAACTCTTACTCCTAGGTGGGAACCAAAAAATTCAAAATTCAAAATTCAAAATTCGAATTTTGAATTCCCTCCCTCCTTCTCTCTCCTCCCTCCCTCCCTCCCCCTCCTCCCTCCCCCTCCCTCCCTCCCCCTCCTCACTCCCTCCTCCCCTCCCTCCTCCTCCCCCTCCCTCCCTCCCTCCTCCCCCTCCCCTCTCCTCCCCTCCCCCTCCCCCTTCTCACTCCCTCCTCCCCCTTCCTCCTCCTCCCCTCCCTCCCTCCCTCCCTCCTCCACGCCTGCTCCTCCTGCCCTCCTCCATGCCTGCTCCTCCTTCCCTCCCCCTCCCTCCTCCTCGACCGCTGCTCCTCCTCCCCCCTCCCTCTTGCTCCTCCCTCCTCCCTCCCTCCTCCTCCATGCCTACTCCTCCTCACCCTCCACACCTGCTGGTCTGCCCCCCTTTCCTCCTCTTCAACTACTGGTCCTCCCTCCCCCATCCCTCCTCCTCCTCGTCCTCCCTCTTCCTGCGTGCTACTCCTTCAAGCCTGCATCTCCACACCTTCTCCTTCTCTACACTCCTTTAGTCATGGCACCATTCGAGAACGTCTCCAACAAGTACCAGGTTCACTTAGAGTTGGAGGCTGAATATGCAAGCACACGTAGTCTAGGATTGAGGGGAGCTTCCAAAATCCATAGTCTTCGTTCACAAGGAAAGAAGCATCTCGACCTTTGGCTAGAAGGACCTTGTATCCTTTAGATCCTGCCAACCAAAAGAGCCCTCCTTTTCATACAATGCATGAGCTAGTTGGGTTTGTTGGAAATGGACATGCAGGGTTGCTTGATTATTGAATGGCATCTTGTTGGTGATTTGAAAGCCCTCAAATGCTTGCATGGTTGTGATACAGGGGCAAATGCAATGAACACATGCCTTTATTGCATGTGTTCGCAACGTAAGCAAAAGGCTAGCTTACAATGGGAGAATGGCATTCTATCTTGCAACCAAACGCAAGCTCCCAATCGTGACAAGAAGGATCCAAAGTGGGATCCGATCTTGCCCATCCCACTTCAGAGAGTACACATATGTACTTTACATGTAGAACTGCGCATACTTGATAAGTTGTTGTATTTGCATCTTGTTTATGCTTGGAATTTAATTCTGCAAGAAGTATTCGCACGGTGCATTGCAGAAGCTGAGAAGTTGCTGTCAGAGATGGGATTCCATGGAGGACATGTCAAACTTAAGGAGGATAAGAAAATGTCTAGGGCAAACACAGAATCTTCCTGCAAAAGTGTCCATGGGTGGAGGGCAGGCAAGGAGATTCCTATCGACCACAATCTCGACAAAGACAAACATACATTGTCTCAAAGTAGTTTGGGTTGGGAATACTGGAAAGCATTGTGTGAATGCATGAGCAATAAGGCTTCTCATCCTCAAGTAGCAACTTTGAGAGCTAAAGTATGGACAAAGGTAGATGCATTGATAAAGTTGCTTCGCCAGGTTCAAATCGATGAGATGTATTATGAAAGGTTCAGGATGGCTGTGAAAGAGTTTATGCAATCAATGGTGAAAGCATGGGGGGAGTCGCACATTACGCATTACATGGGAATCTTGGCAGCATCGTAATATTTAGCACTCGCTTTATAAACAGTTTTTGTTTGTTGATTGATTCTCATCATGTTTGCAGCATATTCTCTATGCACACGGACCATGGTTTGTACAAAATTGGGGTCCTTTGTCCATGTGGAATACACAAGGCATGGAGAAGTTGCACTATAATGCCAAGGCAACCTACTTCAAGAACTCAAGGCATGGTGGTGGTGTCACTTGCAGCAATGCATTGCATGAGATGTTTGATTGGTTTTTTAGATGTTTACTAGGAAGGACTTTGAAGTCTGAAAAGGCAAAGGCATCAGAACTGCAAAAGCATTTCAAATTGTATCAAAGATTAGAAGGCATAGTGCTTGGAAAGCATCCATAGGGAGTTGAGGAGTCGCACGGTTGCAAGCTAGAGTGAGAGAAGGGAGCAGATGGGTCCAACCACCAACATAAGATATGGTGTAATTGTATACAAATATGAAATAAGTATATTACTTATTTTGACCACAATTTGTGTACTCACTCTTTAATATCTTGCTTATTTTGACCACAATTTTTGTACTCACACGAGATTGGGGAAAGTGGGGACATGGTGAAGGAGGGGGGAGAGAAGGAAGGGGTGTGGGGCGGGGCAAGGGGAGGGGTGTAGTGGTAGCAAGGGTGGGGGAAGGGGGGGATGGGGGGTATGGGGCAGGGCGACGGGTGTGGGCAGGGCAAGTAGGGGGAGGGAAATGGGGGGGGGAGGGCGACGAGGGTGGGGGGGGTTGGAGGGGTTAGGGGGGGGACAAGGGGCATGATGAAACCTAAATGTAATTAAAAGGGATGTCAAAACATGATGGGCCAATATAAAACGTTAAAAAAAACCCTAACCCTCATTATTCAATGGCAAGAGTGAAGAACACTGCAAGACCCACTGGACGCTGCCTCCACCCTTCCTCCTCTAGCTCCACCACCTCCATGGCATCTGCGAACACGAACCTATCCGAGTTCAGTGGCACCTCCCCCGAATCTCGTGAGCCCTCCCCAACTCTCATGAGGTCTCCCAAGACTCTCATGAGCCCCTCCCCCAACTCTCGTGAGCCCTCCCCCAAGTCTCGTGAGGCCTACTCCCCAGTCTCGTAAGCCTTCTCCTCCTCCCCCCACATAGACCTTGACTCCAAGAGTGAGTACACAAATTG